>NC_073383.1:74315577-74570577 GCF_028641065.1 Leucoraja erinaceus | reverse complement strand
TCCAGAGATGCTGTCTGACCCGCTGAGTTACTCCAACTATTTGTGTCTATCGTTGGTTCAAACCAGCAATTGCAGTTCCTTCCTACTCAATAAACGGAGAAGTCTTGTAAATCACAGGGAATCCTTTAAAGAAACACTCAACTGTTGTGTTACAGTCGCACAGACGTGGTGAACCTGCATTTGGAATATTGTTTAAGAAAGAACTGTAGATGCTGGAAAAATCGAAGGTAGACAAAAAATGCTGGAGAAACTCAGGGGGTGAGGCAGCATCCATGGAGAGAAGGACTTGGTGATGCTTTGGGCCAAAACCCTTATTGTGTTCAGTTTTGGTCACCCTGCTGTAAGAATGTTGTTAAGCTGCAAAAAGTGCAGAGGAGATTTACAAGAATGTTGCCAGGACGAGGTCCTGAGCTATAGGGAGAGGTTAGGCAGGCTAGGACTTTGTTCCTTGGAGTGCTGGAAGCTGAGAGGTGATCTTAGAGACTTGTATAAAATCACATAGGGGATTAGTAGGATGAATACACAGAGAATTTTACCCAGCGAATCAAGAAATAGTTTTCCTGTAACATGGTGCGCAGAACTGAACACAATACTTTAAATGCAGTCTCACCAACGTCTTATAGAACTGCAACATGACCTCCCAACTTCTATACTCAATGCTATGACTGATGAAGGTCTATGTGCCAAAAGCCTTTTTGACCACATTATCTACCTGCGACTCCACCTTCAAGGAGCCATGCACCTGCACTCCTAGATCCCTCTGCTCTACCATTCACTGTGTAGGTCCTGCCCTTGTTAGACGTCCCAAAATGTAACACCTCACATTTCTCTGTGACTTATGACTCTTGGGTGAAGCAGTGGCACAGCTGGTAGATGTGCTCTCTCAGAGCGCCACGGACCCAGGTTTGATCCTGACCTTGGATGCTGTCTGTGTGGAGTTTACATGTTCGCCCTCTGGCCATGGCCATTTCCTCCGGGTGCTCCAGTTTTCTCCAACATCCCAGAGCCGTGCGGGTTTGTAGGTTAATTGGCCTCTGTAAATTGCCCTGAATATGTAGAGTGGATAATAAAATGGGATAACATAGAACTAGTGTGATTGGGTGATCGGTGGTCAGCACGGACTCGATGGGCCGAAGGGCCTGTTCCCATGCTGTATCTATAAACTAAACTGAGACTCTTATCTGTGGCTCAAGACCTACAAATGTGATCAACCTTTTTAATAGGTGTTGAGTTCACCAATTGTAGATGGAAGGTAAAATAAAGTGTGTCTGAAGAGGGTCCCAACCCGAAACATCAGCTACCCTTTTTCTCCAGAAATGCTGCCTGACCCACTTAGTTACTCCAGAACTTTGTCTTTCTTTGGTATAAACCAGCATCTGCAGCTCTTTGTTTCTGATGGAAGACACAATACAGCTACTCCTTGATCTACGTTCCAATAAACCCATTGTAAATTGAAAATGTCGTAAGTCGAAAACGCATTTAATACAATTTGATCACATTATCGGAGGTGAGCTGCCATTGTCCAGCATTTGCACCATCGTAAAGTCGAAATATCGATAAATCGGGCAGCATCTGTAAAGTGGGTCTGAAGATGGGTCCCGACCCCAAATATCACCTATTCCTTTTCTCCTGGGATGTTGTCTAACCAGCCGAGTTACCCCAGCGTTTTGTGTCTATCGCAAGAGGAGTGCTGAAGATAGACACAAAATGCTGGTGTAACTCAGCAGGACAGGCAGCAACTCTGGAGAGAAGGAACAGGTGACGTTTTGTGGTGACCCTTCTTCAGCGGAGTGCCCTTGGGTTTATCCAAATGCCATTGTTATTGGTGACTGAGGACTTTCTTGGTGACTGAGGAGACTACTCACGACCATACAGGCAACACCCCAGCGACCATGTGGTGACAGCCCAGTCACCTAAAAAAACGCCTAAGTGGGACAGGCCCTTTAAGAATTTTGTATGTTTTTATTAGACCCATAGATTATCTAAGATTCTATAAGATTATTGCAGGATCGTGTATCTTACTCATTCGCGCCGTATGCATTATTTACTGCAGCCCAAACCTTTGCGACGATAGTGACTTGCTTGAGAGCAGGCGGAAAAGATTTGCCAGCTATTGCACAGCACCTGGTGTTTGTATGTTAATCAGTACTGATTCATTCCACACCATGGTTTGCATCTACTCTCCTGTGATCTGACCCTGCCCTAGTCAATGGGTTCTTTGTTTCATTATTCAGCACACAACTTACCTTACCCTTTTTTCCATTTCCATGTAATCAAAAGGCAGAAAAGATGACAATTTTGTTTTATGATGCAATTAAACAGATATACCAACAGCACATTCCGTTCTCGGTAGAGGTACTCTTGTCTTATTAAATAAGGTGATTTGGATATCATTGTTATTCAGCAAACAGTTAAGGCGCTGGTATTGAATTCCTCTCTGCATCCTCATCAAATTGCATTCCCGAGCCACTGATTTGATTCCCCCATTCCTGCCCGCCCAACTCAAATTGGATTGAGCACCGGGTGACCTTGTGGGACAGGCGGCATCTCTGGAGAGAAAGAATGGGTGATGTTCCTGATCGAGACCCTTCTTCAGACTGAGATTCAGGGGAGGGAGAGATACAGAGAAAATATGAGGAATAGATGAGAAGGAATAGATCGTGTAGATGCACAGGTAGATGAAAATGCTGGATAAACTCCGCAGGTGAGGCAGCATCTATGGAGCGAAGGAATAGGTGACGTTTCGGGTCCAGATCCTACTTCAGTGCAAATGCACAGAATCTCTTGCCCAGAGTAGGGGAATCGGGGACCAGAGGACATAGGTTCAAGGTGAGGGGGAAAATATTTAATTGGGTTCTGAGGGGTCACCTTTTCATACAAAGCTGGTGGGTGTATGGAACAAGCTGCCAGAGGAGGTAGTTGAGGCTGGGACTATTCCAACGTTTATGAAACAGACAGGTATATGGATAGCTTAAGAAAGACCTGCAGATGCTGGAAAAATCGAAGTTAGACAAAAATGCTGGAGAAACTCAGCGGGTGAGGCAGCAGCTATGGAGCGAAGGAATAGGCGACGTTTCGGGTCGAGACCCTTCTTCAGAAGAAGAGTCTGAAGAAGGGTCTCGACCCAAAACGTCGCCTTTTCCTTCTCTCCATAGATGCTGCCTCACCTGCTGAGTTTCTCCAGCATTTTTGTCTACCCTCGGTATATGGATAGGACAATTTTGGAGGGATATGGACCAAACGCAGGCAGGTGGGACTAGTGTAGCTGGGAAATGTTGGCCAGTATGGGCAAGTTGGGCCGAAAGGCCTGTTTCCACACTGCATTACTATATGACCCTATAAGGAAGAGCCTTGCACTCTTTCATGGAGTTATACAGTGTGGAATCAGATCCTTCAGCTTACTTGACCACATCGATTAACATGTCTCATCTATACTAGTCCCACCGGCCTGTATTTGGCCCATATCCCTCTAAACCTGTCCTATCCATGTACCTGTCTAAATGTCTCTGATAGTAACTGCCTCAACTACCTCCTGGGTTTTGGTGTGGGTTTCCTCCAGGTGCTCCGATTTCTTCCATATCCCAAAGACGTGCGGATTTGTAGGTTAATTGGCCTCTGTAGACTGTGTTGTAGGATAACTAGTGTGAATGTGTAGTCAATGGTCAGCTTGGAGGCAGTGGGCCAGAGGGTCTGTTTCCATGCTGTATCAATAAACTAAACTAAACTAAACTAAACTATCCATGTTCTCCAGAGATGCTGCCTGACCTGCTGAGTTACTCCAGAACTTTGTGTCCCTTTGAGTCCTTCAGTTTTTCTTATTGTTTCTTATTATTGGTTGTGCCTGAACTAACACAGATATTACTCGAACTCTACCTTCGCTGCATTGACGACTGCGTTGGTGCTACCTCCTGCAACCATACAGAACTCACAGACTTCATCCATTTCACCACTAACTTCCATCCGGCACTCAAATACACGTGGACCATTTCCAACATCTCCCTACTGTTTCTAAACCTCACTATCTCCATCGCACGTGACAGACTACTGACCAACATCTACTATAAACCCACTGACTCCCATGGCTATCTGGACCACACTTCTTCCCACCCTGCTTCATATAAGGACTCCATCCCCTACTCCCAATTCCTCCGCCTATGCCGTATCTGCACCCAGCGTGAGGTGTTCCAAACCAGTGCATTGGAGATGTCCACATTCTTTAAGAAACGGGGGTTCCCCTCTTCTACCATAGATGAGGCTCTCACCAGGGTCTCTTCTATACCCCATAACTCTGCTCTCATTCCCCATCCCCCCCCCACTCATAACAAGGGCAGAGTCCCTCTTGTCCCTTCCACCCGACCAGCTGTCACATACAACAGATAATCCTCCAACGTTTTCGCCAACTACAATGGGATTCCACTACTGGCCACATTTTCCCATTTCCTCCCCTTTCGGCTTTCCGCACAGACCGCTCCCTCCGTAACTCCCTGGTCAATTCGTCCCTTCCCACCCGAACCACCCCCTCCCCTGGTACTTTCCCTTGCAACCGCAGGAAATGCTACACGTCGCTTTACATCCCCCCTTGACTCCATCCAAGGACCCAAGCAGTCTTTCGAGGTGCGGCAGAGGTTCACCTGCATCTCCTCCAACCTCATCTATTGCATCCGCTGCTCTAGGTGTCAGCTGTTCTACATCGGTGAGACCAAGACCATTGGCTTGGCGATCGCTTCGCCCAACACCTCCGCTTGGTTCGCAATAACCAACCTGATCTCCCGGTGGCTCAGCACTTCAACTCCCCCTCCCATTCCAAAACCGACCTTTCTGGCCTGGGCTTCTTCCAGGGCCAGTGAGGCCCACCGTAAATTGGACGAGCAGCACCTCATATTTTGCTTGGGTAGTTTACACCCCAGTGGTAAGAACATTGACTTCTCCAATTTCAGGTAGTCCCTGCTTTCTCCCTCTTTCCCCTCCCCTTCCAAGCTCTCCCTCAGCCCAGTCTCCGCCTCTTCCTTTCTTCTTCCCCCCCCACCCTCACATCAGTCTGAAGAAGGGTCTCGAACCGAAACGTCACCTATTTCCTTCGCTCCATAGATGCTGCCTCACCCGCTGAGTTTCTCCAGCATTTTTGTCTGCCTTCGATTTTCTAGCATCTGCAGTTCCTTCTTAAACAAATATTAAAATTGATCAGTTGACATGGCTACCTTTTCTGTTTAGTTTACTTAGTTTTGAGATACAGCGCGGAAGCAATCCCTTTGGCTCACCGAGTCCGCACCGACCAGCGATCCCCACACATTAACACATCCCTACACACACTAGGGACAATTTTACATTTACACCAAGCCAATTAACCTACAAACATGTATGTCTTTGGAGTGTGGGAGCAAGCCAAAGATCCCGGAGAGAAAGCCCGCGCAGGTCATGGGGGGGAACATACAAACTCCGTACAGACAAGCAGCACCCGTAGTCGGGATCGAACCGGGGTCTCTGGCGCTGTAAGGCGGCAACTCTACCGCTGCGCCACCGTACCACCACGTGTGAGCTTCAGCGTGCACGTTTGTGTTGCAACAGTGAGAGCAAGTCGGAAATATTTCACCACCTGCCAAGCGCTGAAGGGCATTTCATGGCTGAGAAAACATCTTTATGAATGCAAGTTCCTTCCAAACATTTGTTGTTTGGATGCACATTAATCAATGCCCTTTGATTTTGCTTTCCCACGCTGGGCGTCTGGGAACTGATACTGAGATGGTGTACACAGTTGGTTTTTTTCATCTCTGGGAAGCATGCGTGAGTTTGATATCAGGACAGACTGAGGGAATGATATTCTCCCTTAGTGTTTCAATGCGTTGAATAAGCCAGCGGGCAACGGCTTGCTGGAGGTCCACTGATCTTGCACGCGTGAGGGAGCGCAGGTTGCTTTGATGCAGCAAGATCAACGGTTTACGACGCAGACATACCGGCCCGTGGACCTTGAGCAAATCTGGAGCGAGAATCAAACGGCTGGAGAAACTCCCTGGGTCAGGGAGGAACGGTGAAGGGAAATGATCAATTAGCCTGTTTGACTGAAGTGTCTGGATAGAGTGGATGTGGAGCAGATGTTTCCACTAGTGGGAGAGTCTAGGACCAGAGGCCATAGCCTCAGAATTAAAGAACGTTCCTTTTGGAAGGAGATGAGGTGGAATTTCTTTCGCCAGAGGGTGGTGAATCTGTAGAAGTCTGTGGGACCAAATCAATGGGTATTTTTAAGGCAGAGATAGATAGATTCTTGATTAGCACGCAGTGTTGCCAACTGTCCCGTATTAGCTGGGATATCCCTTATATTGGGCTAAATTGGTTTGTCCCGTATACGGGGCCACCATTGTCCCGTATTTGACTGCTACTGCTCGGTTCGAGGGGACTGTCGGGTCGGAGCGCTGCGTCTGGCCCCGCCTCACCCGTCCCGGCGTAGTGCAGCCCATGGAGCGCAGCAGCAGCGCCTCGCCCGTGGCCCCGTCGGTCGGCAGCCCGGCCACCTGTCCGCCCTTTGGAACTTCGCTTACCGCCGACACCACCACCACCACCCCTCCTTCTCATTGCCGATCATCAGTTCATGAGTTGGATGGGGTGCCGGACTTTGCATGCAGCAGAACACAAAGCCCAGCCGGCGGGGCCAGCTGAGGCGTTTTGGCCCGGGTCGCGCGATGCCGCACGCAAATTCTGGCGCCCGGGCCAAAATTCCTCAGCTGGCCCGCCAGCTAGACTTTGTGTGCAGTCCAGCACCCAGGCCAACTCATCATTCACGCAGACACGGCTGAGTCAGTCAACGAATTGCTGTAGGGAATTTGTCCCTTATTTTGCCACATGCACCAAGAACAATTCTGGTCACCGCAATACGGGAATGATGTGGAGACTTTGGGAAGGGGACAGAAGAGGTTTACCAAAACGAGGCCTGGATTGGTGGTGGAGTTTAAAAACTATAGTCTGGGTTGAGTCCGAACTGGGTGGTAGGGAACTGGAGATGGAAACCATGAGGGACAAGATGGAGGCACAGGCAAGGCCTGAGAAAGCAAACGTGGCTGTGATAATGGCTCTCGGTTAAGAAAGGTCTCGACCCGAAACATGACCTATTCCTTTGCTCCATAGATGCTGCCTCGCCCGCTGAGTTTCTCCAGCATTTGTATCTACCCTGGTTATGGTGTTATTAGCCACAAGGAATGGTTAGACAGACCTGGATTGTTTTCTCTGAAACTCCGGAGGTTGAGAAGAGATCTGAAAGAAAGAAAGAAAATTATGAGAAGCATAGATAGGGTAGAAAGTCAGAACCTTTTTCCCAGGGTGGAATGATCGTGGCATTTAAGTGGTGCACAGATAGACACATGGTTATGGAAGGAATGGACGGACATGGATCAGGCACAGGCAGTTTAGCAAGGATCCTTGTTCGGCACAGGCATTGTGGGCCGAAGGGCCTGTACATTTCAATGTTCAAGAAGGAACTGCAGCTGCTGGAAAATCGAAGGTAGACAAAATTGCTGGAGAAACTCAGCGGGTGCGGCAGCATCTATGGAGTGAAGGAAATAGGTAACGTTTCGGGCCAAAGCCCTTCTTTAGTCTTTTGCAGGGTGGGGGGGCTGGGAAGAGGTAAGGAAGAGGAGCCAGAGGGCTGAGGGAGAGCTGAGAAGGGGAGGAGACAGCAAGGGCTTGTCTTCGGAGGGAGGAGGAGAACTTCTTCAAAGTAGGCATTCCTTGAGGAGATATCACAGTGGAGTAGATAAAATGTTCACGAAGGAACTGCAGATGCTGGAAAATCGAAGTGTCTTCGGAGGGAGGAGGAGAACCTTTCAATGTTCTATGTTTCTATATGAAAACAGATGTAATATAAAAATTCCATCATGATTACCAGACATGTTTACTTCCCGACTAAAAGTAAAATCAAGAACTATTTCAGCTGCTATGAATTTGCAGCGAATTGTGGACGCAGCCCGAACCAACCTCCCTTTTGTTGACTACATTTACACCTCACGCTGCCACGGCAAGGCCAGCAGCATAATGAAGGACGACTCGCACCTTGGCCACTCCCTCTTCTCCCCTCTCCCATCAGGCAAAAGGTATGGAAATGTGAAAACGCACACCTCCAGATTCAGGGACAGTTTCTTCCCTGCTGTTATCAGGCAATTGAATCATCCTACCACAACCAGAGAGCAGTGCTGAACTACTATCTACCTCCTTGGTGACCCTTGGACTATCCTTGATCGGACTTTGCTGGCTTTACCTTGCACCAAACATTATTCCCTTATGATGTATTTATACACTGTAAATGGATCGATTGTATTCATGTAATGTCTTTCTGCTGACTGGTTAGCGCGCAACAAAAGCTTTTCCTTGTACCTCAGTACACGTGACGATAAACTAAACCAAACTAAAGCCATGATGAATTTTTTTACGATTCCACCAGACAGTAAATTTTCAAGTCACTACAGATAAAAATTGTACGCATCTGTTATTTATGCTGATTTATTTGACAAAGGCTGTCAGCTGTCAGTGATAACAAAACAAAGTAAATAAATACAGGGTTTAAGATGTTTCTGTTTAAAAAAATAAAATCACCTCCAACTTAAGGCCCTGTCCCACTTACGTGTCCTTGGCACGCAAATTACGCAAACTTGTTGTCGCGTTGAGGCGCACGGGCATCGTGTGGCCGGGCGGGGCCGGTCCCACTGAGAAGCGCGGAGTGGTATGGAGTTGTGCGCGGTATCGCGCAGGCACTCCGAAATTTTGTAGCGAACGAAATCTTCGCGCGCCACCGGTCTGTCGCGTAACTGACGGTCAAAGTGGGACAGGCCCAAGACCCTGGTGCGACGCAACGTCTCACCTCCAACAGCAGCAGATGCAGGCAAATGATCGCCGAACTCGGCCTGGGGCTCACGGCCGTTGCGGTCCGGATCCGCCCCCACTTCTACTCCCAGAGCGGGGCCATGAAAATTGAACATAGACACAAAATGCAGGAGTAACTCAACGGGACCTGCAGCATCTGTGGAGAGAAGGAATGGATGATGTTTCGGGTCAAGACCCTGAACTGGGATGCTGTCCATGTGGAGTTTGCATGTTCTCCGCTTGACCGCAAGGTGTTTCCTCCAGGTGCTCCGGTTTCCTCCCACATCCCAAAGACAAGCGGGCTTGTAAATTAATTGGCCTTTGTAAATGTTCTCCTAGTGCGTAGGGAGTGGATGAGAAAGTGGGATGACATGGAACTGGTGTGAACGGATCAATGGATTGATTGTAATCGTGTACTGTCTTTCCGCTGACTGGTTAGCACGCAGCAAAAGCCTTTCACTGTGCCTCGGTACACATGACAATAAACTAAACAGATCAATGTTCGGCATGGACTCAGTGAGCTGAGGGGCCTGTTTCCATGCTGTATCTCTACGCCGTCTAAATCTCAGAGAAACACTCAGAAGATGCTGAAAATACTCAGTAGATCAAAATTAGGATAAAATGTATTATTGTCATGTGTACCGAGGTACAGTGAAAAGCTTTGGTTCGCATGTTGTCCAATTTGATCAGATAATACTTCCACAGAATGAGTCGCCACATGTCCAGTGCCATTTTACATCCTTCAAGTTCAAATTTTAGTTTAGTTTAGAAATGTGGCATGGAAACAGGCCCTTCAGCCAATCAAGTCTGCACTGACCAGCAATCCCTGCACATTAACACTATCCCACCCAAACTAGGCACATTTGTTTACATTGACACCAAACCATTTAACTTAAAATCTGTACGTCTTAGAGTGTGGGAGGAAACCGAAGATCTCGGGGGAAACCCAAGTAACTCAGCGGGCCAGTCAGCGTCTCTGGAGAGAAGGAATGGAAGTTTTGGATCGAGACCATTCTTCAGACGAGTCAGGGGAAAGGGAAATGAGAGATATAGACAGTGATGTAGAGAGATATAGAACAGATGAATTAAAGGTATGCAAACAAGTAACGATGGTAAAGGAAACAGTCCATTGTTTGCGGCTTGTTGGGTGAGAACGAGAAACCGGTGCGACTTTGGTGGGGGAGGGATGGAGAGAGAGAGGGAATAGAAACATAGAAACATAGAAAATAGGCCATTCGGCCCTTCGAGCCTGCACCGCCATTCAATATGATCATGGCTGATCATCCATCTCAGTATCCTGTACCTGCCTTCTCTCCATACCCCCTGATCCCTTTAGCCACAAGGGCCACATCTAACTCCCTCTTAAATATAGCCAATGAACTGGCCTCAACTACCTGCTGTGGCAGAGAATTTCAGAGATTCACCACTCTCTGTGTGAAAAATGTTTTCCTCATCTCGGTCCTAAAAGATTTCCCCCTCATCCTTAAACTGTGACCCCTTGTTCTGGACTTCCCCAACATCGGGAACAATCTTCCTGCATCTAGCCTGTCCAACCCCTTAAGAATTTTGTAAGTTTCTATAAGTTCCCCCCTCAATCTTCTAAATTCTAGCGAATACAAACCGTGTCTATCCGGTCTTTCTTCATATGAAAGTCCTGACATCCCAGGAATCAGTCTGGTGAACCTTCTCTGTACTCTATGAACCTATGGCAAGAATGTCTTTCCTCAGATTAGAAGAATGCAGTTGAACCTCCCTGCTCCTATACGCAAATCCTTTTGCTATGAATGCTAACATACCATTCGCCTTCTTCACTGCCTGCTGCACCTGCATGCTTACTTTAACGACTGGTGTACCATGACACCCAGGTCTCGTTGCACCTCCCCCTTTCCTAATCGGCCACCATTCAGATAATAGTCTACTTTCCTGTTTTTGCCACCAAAGTGGATAACCTCACATTTATCCACATTATACTGCATCTGCCATGTATTTGCCCACTCACCCAGCCTATCCAAGTCACCTTGCAGCCTCCTAGCATCCTCCACACAGCTAACACTGCCCCCCCAGCTTTGTGTCATCCGCAAACTTGGAGATGTTGCATTCAATTCCCTTGTCCAAACCATTAATATATATCGTAAATAGCTGGGGTCCCAGCACTGAGCCTTGCGGTACCCCACTAGTCACTGCCTGCCATTGTGAAAAGGACCCGTTTACTCCTACTCTTTGCTTCCTGTCTGCCAGCCAGTTCTCTATTCACATCAATACTGAACCCCCAATAACATGTGCTTTAAGTTTGTATACTAATCTCTTATGTGGGACCTTGTCGAAAGCCTTCTGAAAGACTAGATGTAACACATCCACTGGTTCTCTCTTATCCACCCTACTAGTTACATCCTTGAAAAATTCTATAATATTCGTCAGACATGGTTTACCTTTCATAAATCCATGCTGACTTTGTCCAATGATTTCACCAATTTCCAAATGTGCTGCTATCCCATCTTTAATAACTGATTCTAGCAGTTTCCCCATTACCAACATTAGGCTAACTGGTCTGTAATTCCCCGTTTTCTCTCTCCCTCTCTTTTTAAAAAGTGGGGTTACGTTAGCTACCCTCCAATCCTCAGGAACTACTCCAGAATCTAAAGAGTTTTGGAAAATTATCACTAATGCATCCACTATTTCTGGGGCTACTTCCTTAAGTACTCTGGGATGCAGCCTATCTGGCCCTGGGGATTTATCGGCCTTTAATCCATTCAATTTACCTAACACCACTTCCCGGCTAACCTGGATTTCACTCAGTTCCATCATTTGACCCCCGGTCCCCTGCTATTTCCGGCAGATTATTTATGTCGTACTTTTTGAAGACAGACCACAGTAGTTATTCAATTGTTCTGCCATGTCCTTGTTCCCCATGATCAATTCACCTGTTTCTGACTGCAAGGGACCTACATTTGTTTTAACTAATCTTTTTCTCTTCACATATCTATAAAAAGCTTTTGCAGTCAGTTTTTATGTTCCCTGCCAGTTTTCTTTCATAATCTATTTTCCCTTTCCTAATTAAGCCCTTTGTCCTTCTCTGCTGGACTCTGAATTTCTCCCAGTCCTCTGGTAGGCTGCTTTTTCTGGCTAATTTGTACGCTTCATCTTTTGTTTTGATCCTATCCCTGATTTCCCTTGTTATCCACAGATGCACTACCTTCCCTGATTTATTCTTTTGCCAAACTGGGATGAACAATTGTTGTAGTTCATCCATGCAGTCTTTAAATGCCTTCCATTGCATATCCACCGTCAATCCATTAAGAATCAATTGCCAGTCTATCTTGGCCAATTCACGTCTCATACCCCAAAAGTTACCTTTCTTTAAGTTCAGGACCCTTGTTTCTGAATTAATAATGTCACACTCCATCCTAATGAAGAACTCAACCATATTATGGTCACTCTTGCCCAAGGGGCCACGCACAACAAGACTGCTAACTAACCCTTCCTCATTACTCAATACCCAATCTAGAATAGCCTGCTATCTCGTTGGTTCCTCTACATGTTGGTTTAGAAAACTATCCCGCATACATTCCAAGAAATCCTCTTCCTCAGCACCCTTGCCAATTTGATTCACCCAATCTACATGTAGATTGAAGTCACCCATTATAACTGTTTTACCTTTGTTGCACCCATTTCTAATTTCCTATTTGATGCCATCCCCAACTCCATTGCTACTGTTAGGTGGCCTGTACACAACTCCCACTACCGTTTTCTGTCCCTTAGTGTTTCGCAGCTCTACTCATATCAATTCCACATCCTCCAAGCTAATGTCCTTCCTTTCTATTGCGTTAATCTCCTCTCTAACCAGCAACTCTACCCTCCTGAATATTGAATATGTTCAGCTCCCAGCCTTGGTCACCCTGGAGCCATGTCTCCGTGATCCCAACTATATCATAGTCATTAATAGCTATCTGCACATTTCAACTCATCCATCTTATTACGAATGCTCCTTTCATTGAGACACAAAGCCTTCAGGCTTGTTTTTACAACACTCTTACCCCTTATACAATTATGTTGAAAAGTGGCCCTTTTTGTTTTTTGCCATGGATTTGCCGGACTGCCACTTTTACTTTTCACCTTGCTACCTATTGCTTCTACCCTCATTTTACACCCCTCTGTCTCTACGCTCACACATTTAAGAAACCCTTTCCCTTTAACTCCATCCTCAACTATCCCATTCGACACCCCACCCCCCCTTATTCAGTTTAAAACCACCCGTGTAGCAGTGGCAAACCTGCCTGCCAGAATGCTGGTCCCCCACCTGTTAAGATGCAATCCGTCTCTTTTGTCCAGTTCCCCCTTACCCCAAAACAGATCCCAGTGATCTAAGCATCTAAATCCCTGCCCCGTGCACCAGTTCCTCAGCCACACATTCAGGTCCCGTATCTCCCTGTTCCTGCTGGGGTAAGGAATTTAGAGAAATCAATATTCATACGACTGGGTGTAAGCTTCCTAAGCGAAATTATGATATACTGTTTCTCCAATTTGCATTTAGCCTCACTCTGTCAATGGAGGAGGCCCAGGAGAGAAAGATCAGTGTGGGAATGGGAAGGGGAATTAAATTGATTGGAAACTGGGAGATCAGGTAGGTCCAGGCGGACTGAGTGAAGCTGTTCAGCGAAACGATCGCCCGGTCTACGTTTGGTCTCGCCGATGTATAAGAGTTCACATCTTGAACAACGGATTCAGGAGATGAGGTTGGAGGAGGTGCAAGTGACCCGTCATGCATTCCTTCTCTCCAGAGATGCTGCCTTTCCAAATGCCAGCATTTCGTGTCTATCTTCAGTTTAAACCGTAGAAGTGGGAATACTTTTAATGGAACTGAGAAAGATTTTGTGTGTTTGGGTGGACGGGTTGGGGGAGGCAGTGTCAAGTCTAGTAGAGACTTTCAAAGTAATGAAGGGTTTGGAGACTGTACATATGGAGGGGACAAACCTGCGGGAAAATAACTTTGTTGCCTAACATAAGTGATATGTAGCAGAATTAGGCCATTCAGCCCTTCAGGTCTAATCCGCCATCGACAAAAAATGCTGGAGTAACTCAGCGGAGCAGGCAGTGCCTCTGGAGAAAGGAGTGTGTGAAGTTTTGAGTCGAGCCCTTTCTTCAGACTGATGTCTATTGTCTTTTTTATTTTTTTATTTATTAAAAAAAAAAAAATTTTTTTATTTATTAGAAGCAAATGTACAAAAATATAACCAACGGCATATGACATAATACAGTTATTGTACAGCTTCAATTTTTACTTTATTGTTTATTGTCTATTGTCTATTGACTCTATTGTCTATTATCTGTTGATGTCTATTCCGACATTCAATCATGGCTGATCTATATCTCCATCCCAACCCCTATTCTCCCCATAACCCCTGACACCCGTACTAATCAAGAAAACGTCACATATGCAAACGGAATGCAGGAAATAACTCTCCTTCAAGCCACAGTGCTGAATGGGAGTAGGTCGCTCCCCCGAACAGGCTCGCTGGATCAGTAGACTGTGATTAATGTGCCCTGTTTAAGATCTGATCCTTTCAATCTGCTCAGGGAGATAAGCGTCCAGAGACAAATTTAAAATAAGATAAAGCTCTATGGAAGTTAATCAAGCAAAGATACTTAGTAATCTCGCAACCCCGATAACACCGGTCGGTCTGCAGCGATTCACTGCACGAGTTTCAGTGGATACTTTGAGCTCCTTGGTCTGTCCTTGTTCCGACAATCAGAATCAGATGAATTGCTTTTTTTTTTTAAATAAGTTAATCAATGTTCAATAATGTACTTTAAACTGGAAGGCTATTCCACTAATCCACAGTGTTGAGAGGCAAAAACTGCTGAGATTTTAGAACGTAGCTATCTGACTCCCAGGACATTTACTTGCAAGCAAGTGATAACCCCATTTACCTGCCATCCCTACTTAGTTTAGTGTAGTCATAGACTGATACAGCGTGGAAACAGGCTCTTCAGCCCAACTTGCCCACACCGGCCAACATGTCCCAGCTACATGTCATAGTCCCACCTGCCAGCATTTGACACATATCCCTCCAAACCTGTCCTATCCATGTGCCTGTCTAACTGTTTCTTAAATGTTGGGATAGTCCCAATCCCAACTACCTCCTCTGGCAGCTTGTTCCATACCCCCACCACCCTTTGTGTGAAAAAGTTACCCCTCAGATTCCTATTAAATTTTTTTCCCCTTCACCTTAAGCCTATGGCCTCTGGTCCTCGATTCCCCTACTCTGTGCATATTCCCGATCTATTCCTCTCATGACTGTATACACCTCTATAGGATCACCCCTCATCCCCCTGTGCTCCAAGGAATAAAGACCCAGCCAACTCAACTTCTCCATTTAGCTCAGATCCTCTAGTCCAAGAGACTCTGTGCCTCTATCCGATCTTTTGCCCTCAAGATTTTATACACATTTAGAGTACACTACATTATACACACTAGAGTATATCTAATTTAGAAATACAGGCCCATCGACCCACCAAGTCCGTGTCGACCTGTGACCCCCATACACTAGCAATATCCCAGACGCTTGGAACAATTCACAATTTTTACCAAATCCAATTAACCTACAAACCTGTACGTCTTTGAGGTGCGGGAGGAAACCGGAGCACCTGGCGAAAACCCGACGCGGTTACGGGGAGAACGTACAAACTCCGTACAGACAGCACACGTAGTCAGGATGGAACCCGGGTCTCTTGCTCTGGAAGGCAGCAACTTCTCGGCTTTGCCTCCCCTCAGGGAATATCTTAGGTATACACAATAAATAGCTTAAATATATTCCATTTGAAAGGCTACATTCCAAATTTCCATAATCTATTGGGTGAAAAATTGTTTGTTAGTTCTCCTCGTAAATCACCCAGCTCTAATGTTATGGCATTTTAAGTGTGCCTCTATCATTCTGATCATATGTAAAATAGTACAGTACAGGAAGAGAGCCATTTGGACCACAAAGTCTGTGCTGAACATGACGTCATTTTAAATTTATCTTCTCTGCCTGCACTTGGTCCATATCCCTCCATTCCGTGCATACCCATGTGTTTATCTAAAAGATTCTTACATGCCACTGTCGGATCTGCCTTCACCGCCACTTCTGGATTCCTTTTACTGAAGATAAAGCACTTTCACAATAAATTCATAAGTGACAGGAGCACAATTAGGCCATTCGCCCCATCAAGTCTACTCCACCATTCAATCATGGCTGATCTATCTCTCCCTCCTAACCTCATTCTTCTGCACTCTCCCCATAACCCCTGACACCTGTATCAATCAAGAATCTATCTATCTCTGCCTTAAAAATATCCATTGACTTGGTCTCCACAGCCTTCTATGGTAATGAATTCCAGATTCACCACCCTCTGACTAAAGGAATTCCTCCTCATCTCCTTCCTAAAGGAACGCCCATTTAATTCTGAGGCGATGACCTCTAGTGCTAGAAACCTAATATCTACTTCAATGGGGATCAGGAGTTAAGTTTGCTTCCACGACTCTTTCAGGATGTGAGCATGGTCCAGTTTTCACTCATTACCTGATGGGAAAGATTAGACATTGTTTTAGCATGGAAACAGGCCCTTTGGCCATCCAAGTCCGTGTCACCCATATACTTGTTCCATCCTGCACAGTCTGTGGAATTCTCTGCCTCAGAGAGCGGTGGAGGCCGGTTCTCCA
Organism: Leucoraja erinaceus; assembly: GCF_028641065.1. Classification (NCBI taxonomy): domain Eukaryota; kingdom Metazoa; phylum Chordata; class Chondrichthyes; order Rajiformes; family Rajidae; genus Leucoraja; species Leucoraja erinaceus. Next base: position 74,554,034 of record NC_073383.1, on the reverse strand, counting down.
GATACTTTCAAGAAAGAGCTAGATAGGGCTCTTAAAGATAGCGGAGTCAGGGGATGTGGGGAGAAGGCAGGAACGGGGTACAGGACTGGGGATGATCAACCATGATCACATTGAATGGCGGTGCTGGATCGAAGGGCCGAAAGGCCTACTCCTGCACCTTTTGTCTATTGTCTATTGTCACTCGGGACAATTTACAGAAGCCAATTAACCTACAAACCCACAAATCTTCGTAATGTGGGGGGAAAATCTGAGCACCCAGAGAAAACCCACGCGGTCATGGGGAAATCATATAAACTCCATACAGACAGCACCCGTGGTCAGGATCGAACCCGGGTCTCTGGCGCTGTGAGGCAGCAACTATACCGCTGCGCCACCGTGCTGTCCTGGGAGGAGTTACAAAATTATGCCTGATTCACCAAATATTCCCAGCAATTCTAGAAACATAGAACGTAGAAAATAGGTGCAGGAGGAGGCCATTCGGTCCTTCGAGCCAGCACCGCCATTCATTGTGATCGTGGCTGATCGTCCCCAATCAATAACCCATGCCTGTCTTCTCCCCATATCCCCTGAGTCCACCAGCCCCTAGAGCTCTATCTAACTCTCTCTTAAATCCTATAAATATATATTTAAATCTAAAAGTGATTTGGCCCCCACTGCCCTCTGTGGCAGGGAATTCCACAAATTCCCAACTCTCTGGGTGAAAAAGTTTTTTTCTCACCTTAGTCTTAAATGGCCTCCCTTTTATTCGAAGACTGTATGGCCCCTGGTTCTGGACTAGCCCAACATTGGGAACATTTTTCCTGCATCTAGGAAAAATGTTCCCAATGTTGGGCTAGTCCAGAACCACGGGCCACAGTCTTAGAATTTTTATATTTTTTATAACAAAGTTTGATTGTAGACTATTAAAGACACTTCACTTTAATAGGAGTTTTTTTTTAGTAGTTATAAGAAGTTTATAGTTTTTACTGCCTTGTTGCCAATTTTCTCCTGATTTGCTGCCCTCACCTTGGTGTGCATGGGCGTATAAAATAATTAAATGGCTTCAAGTAAAGATTATTCACATTGAAATTTTAGCATTAATCGTGAATTAATTGCATTCCTGGCAATCAATGATATAAATCTTGATATAGCCTTCTCCACTTCTATTACGCTTGCAAAGAGTTAGTTAATTTTTTTGGCTCAGTTTTCTCTTTATTTTGTCCTGTACTTTTGATAGGATGAAATTACAGCCGAGTTAAAAATCGCATCTAACTTGACCCCCAAGGCTATTCTGCGCAATTTAAGCAAAAATAAATTCTTCGGAGCTTTGTAATGTCAAATAAATCGATGCGGGAGAAGAAGATCGCCTACAGTAGCTGAACTGATAGTGCACTCCATCTGCAGTAATATATTAATGAGCAAAGTGCGACTTGTTCTTGAGAAGAAGCTATCAGATATGGCAAGCAGAGGCGTATGGGCTGAGAGCAAAGAGCTGAGGGAGGCTACGCAAGGATCACAATAACATTGTATTGAGTATGAGTAGATTTCAGCAAATGGCGTGAGGAGCTATCAATGATCAGGTTTTTAGTTTAGTTCAGTTTAGAGATACAGCGCGGGCCCTTCAGCCTGCTGGGGCCACGCCGAACAGTGATCCCCGTACACTAGCACTTTCCTACATATACTCGAGATAAAAGCAGGTATAGTTCTCTGTGGATTGTCACCTTGTCGTGGTGGAGAAGCTTGTGTGGACCTGAGATCCTGAGAGCGATGCTGTCTGGAGCTGTGCTCCTGGTAGGGCCACCCATGGCGGTAAGGTCGAGGGGGAGGTCTTGGACAAAGAGCAATCCAACCAAGACGTCAACGGTGGAACAGGCGGAGGATGATGGCTGACCTTAGTGGAGCGTCATAACGGGTGGGAAGGCGGATGAAGGCTGCAGCAGAAAAGGATCTCCGGTCGTCTTGGACTCCATGCCACTGGATCCTGACCCAGATCTGTCAAGGACCCCACGTGGGGTGGCTGTCTGTGCGCCAGTCTCCCCACGTTAAACAAAGTCACGCACAGGTGTCCTCCATATAGGGAATAGGACCCTGGAGACACCCATGGTCAGCCATGAAGGAAGGGGGCCTAAGAAGTTCAAGTTAGCACACATCAAAGGCCACACTTACACTTTAGAGATACAGCGTAGAAACAGACCCTCCAGCCCACCAAGTCCATGCTCACTAGCGAGAAAATCCATTCAGGTCACGGGGAGAACGTACAAACTCTGTGCAGGCAGCACCCGCAGTCGGGATCGAACCCCGACCTCCGGCGCTGCATGTGCTGTAAGGTGGCAACTCTACCGCTGCACCGCCGATTTATTACTGTGATGTATTGTTTAATAATGTTTTGTTATTATTCCCCTCATTGGATTTTCCTTTCTGTTGCCTTCAACAGGAAGAAATGTTGTCTGTTGTGTGTGATTGATAGGTCAATTTGCTGTAGCCTTTTGATACAATGTGATATGGGCTTTTGTGTGGTCGCATCTGTTTGCTATTAAAGATGGCTTTGAAGGGAAGTGACTAAGTATTTCTATAAAAGCTTCCAGGACTGGCTGACTGGTGCAAAACGCTTTCCAACCAATGAAGTGTATTGGAATATAGTGACAGGTTTATGTCGGACATGCAGAGGCCAATCTACACTCTTGCATGTAGCAAAATAATAAAGGCCAGATTGATGGGCCACTTAGTCAACTTTTTAGGCGGCTGCAGGAGACATGCGGTTGCCACATGTTCGCGGGTGGTTGCCGGGGAGTCGCCTTCATGGTCGTGAGGAGTTCACGCATTCTGGGAACTAGTCGCGGCCTCATTATGGTCGCCGCAAATTTTTCAACATGGAGAAAAAATTAACGGCGACCAGAATGAATCCGCCATGGAGAGTAGCGAGAATTCCCGTGCCGTAGGTGGGTCGCCAGGAGGTCGAAGATTCTCGTAGGTTGTAGCCGGTGCTGACCGGTGAATTTCATTTGCTCATTGGGAAAAAAAAACGTAAGCAGTCGTTTTCAGAACCAAGGATAACCAACCGGTAATGTTGAATATCCGCCGAGCTTCACAGCCGTGTATCTCTGGCTTCTTAAAAGTTGTCCCCATTCCTTCTCCCCCTTTCTCCCCCCGTTTATAAAGCACTTACCGTACACTGTGCTGTAGCCGTCTTAATTACAGCGCCAACCTTCCTGTATATCGCGGTATCACCTTGGCTTTGCACCGTGTGAATTTCACTCAGACGGCGCTCCCCCGCTTCCCCTGTCCCCCGCCTACATAACGGGCTGGTGACGGAAGCTGTGTGTGTGTGTGTGTGTGTGTGTGTGTGTGTGTGTGTGCGCGCGCGCGTCCGTGCGTGCGTGCGTGCGTGTGTGTGTGTGTGTGTGTGTGTGCACGTGCATGCGTGTGTGTGTGTGTTTGTGTGTTCCACTCTGACAGTCGCCGTTTCAGTTGCCAGTTTCTCGGGGACTGAAAAATCGCCTAAGACGCAAAAACCTGGAGTAACTCAGCGGGACAATACAATACAATACAATATTTATTGTCATTTATTGAGCCTCAGTGAGGCTCAAACAAAATTGCGTTTCCACAGCCATACAAACAAAGACAATTTCCTACAGACATACACACAATTTAATTCACACAAACATCCATCACAGTGATCCCACTGCGATGGAAGGCAAAGTCTTTTCTCTCCCCTGTTCTCCATTTCTCTCCCGATGATCTTAAGGATAAGGGGGAATCCTTTAAAACCGAGATGAGAAGAACTTTTTTCACACAGAGAGTGGTGAATCTCTGGAACACTCCGCCGCATAGGGTAGTCGAGGCCAGTTCATTGGCTATATTTAAGAGGGAGTTAGATGTGGCCCTTGTGGCTAAGGGGATCAGAGGGTATGGAGAGAAGGCAGGTACGGGATACTGAGTTAGATGATCAGCCGTGATCATATTGAATGGCGGTGCAGGCTCGAAGGGCCGAATGGCCTACTCCTGCACCTAATTTCTATGTTTCTATGTCTATGTCCAAGCCCCAGGCGGGCGATGATAAGTCCCACGGCTATTTTAGGCCGTGCCGGGCGATTTACGGCCCCGCTCCTGGTCTAAAAGTCACAATGTTGGAGCCCCCAGCGGGCGCTGTAATCTCCCACGGCCATGAAGCCGCGCCGGGCGATGTATGCTCCCGCTCCGTGTCGTTCCAACCCCGCGACACGGGCTGGAGAAGTCGCGTTGCAGGAGCTCCGGGAAGCGGTCTCTCCACCCGGACCCGCGAGCTCCCGATGTCCCAGTCCACCGGACCTGCAGCTGCGTTGCTGGAGCATCCGAGCCCCAGGAGTCGAGTCGCAGCAGCGAGTCACCACCACTCCCCACGCTCCGAGGCCAGCCAGCCCCACGATGGTGAGTAGTCCGCAGCTCCGCAGTCTCAAGGCAGCATCACTGGAGAGAATGAATGAATGGGCGGCGTTTCGGGTCGAGACCCTTCTTCAAACTGAGAGTCAAGGGAAAGGGAAACGAGAGATATAAAGAATGATGAAGAGAGATATAGAACAAATGAATGAAAGAAATGCAAAATGTAATGATGATGAAGGAAATTGTTGTTTTGTTTAGTTTAGAGATACAGCATGGAAACAGGCCCTTCGGCCCACCGAGACCTCGCTGATCCCTGTACACTAGCATATCCTTCACATTTGGGACAATTTACAATTTTTACTGAACCCAACAAAGGTACAAAACTGCATGTCTTTGGAGTGTGGGAGGAAACTGGAGCACCCGGGGAAATCCCAGGTGGTCATGGTAGAATGTACAAACTCAGTACAGACAGCACCCGTAGTCAGGATCGAACCTGGATCTCCAGCGCTGTGAGGCAGCAACTCTACCGCTGTGCCGCTTCCACCAAAGAGATGATTGTTCTCTTTAGTGATATTGTTTAAAATACAAATACCGGGTTGGACAAAAGGAATAACTTGGAGACATGAGACTGCAGATGCTGGAATCTCGAGTAAAAATAAAGTGCCGAAAGAATTCAGAGGTTCAAGTAGCACGAGTGATAGTCAAGGGTGGAAGTGGAATCGTGTTGGGTTGGCATCGTAGCGCAGCGGTAGAGTTGCTGCCTCACAACGCCAGAGATGTGGGTTCGATCCTGTGTATGGGTGCTGTCTGTACGGAGTTTGTAGGATCACCCTGCGCCCTGCATGGGTTTTCCCCGAGTGCTCCAGTTTCCTCCCACACTCCATAGACCTACAGGTTTGTCGGTTAATTTGACATTGGTAAAAAGTGTAAATTGTCCTTAGTTTGTGGTGCTAGTGTACGGGGGTCGCTGGTCGGTGCAGACCCAGTGGGCCGAAGGGCTTGTTTCCACGCTGCACCTCTAACCTAAACTAGACTAATCCCATTCTGGGCCTGAAATGTCGACTGCCCTTTTGCCTCCACAGATGCTGCTTGATCTGCTGAGATTTTCCAGCGCATTTTAATTTACACTGGGAATAACCTCTGCCCTTCTTTTAATTATTCCAAGCATAAATAAGAACAGGATTACATTTTCACCAACTTCGTACATTTCAGATGTGTCTCTACCTTAAAATAACAAGTCACAAAGTACCAGGCAGCATCTCTAGAGAACTGGATCGGTAAAAAATTAGAAACATAGAAAATAGGTGCAGGAGTAGGCCATTCGGCCCTTCGTGACAGCACCAATTTTTTTGCATGCAGTCAATGTTTCGAACTGGCAGTGATGAAAGGATTGTGCCTTTTCTCCAATGCAATTTCAACATACTTCAATTACATTTGCTCTTTCAAGGATTCCTATTTACCAACAATAGCTCCTGTCAGATGCCCATTTAAGGATGGTTGAAGTAGCCTTTTATTATAAAAATCAACATCTTTCTTCAACTCTGAGAATGGTCCTTATCCAGAACCTGTTGTTCGTCTCTGCCTTGAGTGAGATTCCATTTTGTTTAACATCTTGTGTCATAATATTATAAAAGGACTGGACAAGCTAGATGCAGGAAAAATGTTCCCAATGTTGGGCGAGTCCAGAACCAGGGGCCACAGTCATAGAATAAAGGGGAGGTCATTTAAGACTGAGGTGAGAAAAACCGTTTTCACCCAGAGAGTTGTGAATTTGTGGAATTCCCTGCCACAGAGGGCAGTGGAGGCCAATTCACTGGATGGATTTAAGAGAGAGTTAGATAGAGCTCTAGGTGCTAATGGAATCAAGGGATATGGGGAGAAGGCAGGCACGGGTTATTGTTTGGGGACGATCAGCCATGATCGCAATGAATGGCGGTGCTGGCTCGAAGGGCCGAATGGCCTCCTCCTGCACCTATTTTATATGTTTCTATGCTATTTTACTTTAAGTGTGCCGTTGATATTTGGTGGGCTGTAAGTATACGATGGACCAATTATGATGAGACCGCAATTCATAGGAGCAGAATTAGGCCATTCGGCCCTTCTAGTCTGCACCACCATTCGATCATGGCTGATCCATTTTCCCCATAACCCCATTCTCCTGCTTTCTTGCCGTAACCTTTGGCACCCTTATGAATCAAGAACCTAACGATCTCTGCTTTAAGAAGGTAGACAAAAAAAGCTGGAGAAACTCAGCAGGTGAGGCAGCAACTATGGAGCGAAGGAATAGGTGACGTTTCGGGTCGAGACCCTTCTTCAAACTGATGTGATGTGGGGGGGGGGGGGGGGGGGGGGGGGGGGATGAACCGGAAAAAAGAAAGGACGAGGCAGAGACGATGGTCTGTGGGAGAGCTGGGAAGGGGAGGGGAAGGAGGGAGAAAGCAAGGACTACCTGAAATTGGAGAAGTCAATGTTCATACCGCTGGGGTGTAAACTACCCAAACGAAATGTGAGGTCCCAACGAAACCACCCAAACAAAATATTTAAGAATATGACTTGGCCTCCACAGCCATCTGTGGCAATGAATTGCATAGATTCACCACCTTATGGCTAAATACATTTCTCCTTATCTCCATTCTAAACGTACGTTCTTTTTTCTCTGAGGCTATGTCCTCTGATCCTGGACTCTGCCTCTAATCGAAACATTCTCTCCACATCCACTCTATCCAAGCCTTTCATTATTCAGCAGGTTTCAATGAGATTCCCCACATCCTTCTAAACTCCAGCTAGTACAGGCCCAGAGCCAACAAATATCATCATACATTAACCCAATCATCACCAGGATCATCATTCTTATAAACCTTCTCTGGACCCTCTTCAATGCCAGCTCTTCCTTGCTCAGATATGGGGCCCAGATTTCAAGGTCAAGTGAGTTTATTGTCATGTGTCCCTGATAGGACAATGACATTTTTGCTTTGCTTCAGCACAACAGAACATAGTAGGCATTGACTACAAAACACATGAATAAATAAACTGATAAAGTGCAAATAACAGATAATGGGTTATTAATGTTCAGAATTTTGTCCGAGCCAGGCTTAATAGCCTGATGGCTGTGTGGAAGTAGCTATTCCTGAACCTGGTCGTTGCAGTCTTCAGGCTCCTGTACCTTCTACCTGAAGGTAGCAGGCAGATGACTGTGTGGCCAGGATGGTGTGGGTCTTTGATGATACTCCAGCCTTTTTGAGGCAACGACTGCGATATTCCAAATGTAGCCTGAATGGCGACTTACAATGGTTCAGCATTACATCCTTGCTTTAATATTCTAGTCCTCTCAAAATGAATGCTGCCTTACAGCGCCAGAGACCCGGGATCGATCCTGACAACGGGTGCCACCCGTGTGGTGTTTGTACGTTCTCCCCGTGACCGCATGGGTTTTCTGCAACACTCCAAAGACGTACAGGTTTGTAGGTTAACTGGCTTGGTATGAATATAAATTGCTCATAGTGTGTGTAGGATAGTGTTAATGTGCGGGGATCGCTGGTCGGTGCGGACTCGGTGGGCCGAAGGGCCTGTTTCCGCGCTGTATCTCTAAACGAAAAGAAACAAAATTGCATTTGCCTTCCTTACCAACGATCAAGGATAGAAACATAGAATAAATGTATCTTGTATCTTGTATATTGTACATAGAAAATGGGTGCAGGAGTAGGCCATTCGGCCCTTCAAGCCAGCACCGCCATTCAATGTGATCATGGCTGGTCATCTAAAATCAGTACCCCGTTCCTGCTTTCTCCTCATATCCCTTGAATCCGTTAGCCCTGAGAGCTGAATCTAACTCTCCCTTGAATGCATAGTTTGATGGCAGGCAGTTAGAAAGCAGAATTAATTTATTTTGAATGTAAATTATATTTTTGAACAAAGTAACCCGCTGGCAATGCATTTGATTCAATAACATGTGGAATGTAAGAGCTGCCGAAACGATGGTCAGTTATTTAGTGTTAATTAAAATGTGGTTTTCACATCTCAGGCAGAGGCTGGGCTGACGTTTGGCTTATGGGGATTACATTTTCAGCATTGAGCAGTTCAGAACATTAAAACATCTGGGATTTGGTGGAAATGTTAATTTACAACTACTGAGCACAATCTGCCAAGTATTACTGCATCTTCGTTGGGGCATGCAGAGAAATTTTAAATTCTCGGCCTATTGCCAATCTATACTATAACACCCTGCCCAGATCTACACCCTCTATCCTTTCAACATGCCCATTTAAATGTCTTTTAAATGTTGTTATTGCATCTGATTCAATGATCTCCCCTGGCAGTTCACTGAATATACTTACTACCCTCTGTGTGAATAAAAATTGTTCCTCAACTACGTTTTAAACCTTTTCCCTCTCACCTTAAACCTCTGTCCTTTGGTTCTTGGTTCTCCTACCCTGGTAGAAGTCTCTGTGTGTTCACCCTATCTATTCCCCTCATGATATGATACATCTCTATAAAATCACCCCTCAGCCTCCTGCGCTCCAAAGAATGACCTCTCCAGGTAGCTTGGGACCTCAAGTCTGGACAACCTCCTCGCAAATCTTCTCTGCACTTTTTCTAACTTAACAACATCCTTCCTACAGTAGGGTGATCAAAACTGAACACAATGCTCCACATGCAGTCTCACCAATGTCTTGTACAACTGTAACATAACATCCCAACGGCTATAACCATATAACCATATAACAATTACAGCACGGAAACAGGCCATCTCGGCCCTACAAGTCCGTGTTGAACAATTTTTTTTTCCCCTTAGTCCCACCTGCCTGCACTCATACCATAACCCTCCATTCCCTTCTCATCCATATGCCTATCCAATTTATTTTTAAATGATACCAATGAACCTGCCTCCACCACTCTCTCATTCCACACCACTACCACTCTCTGAGTAAAGAAGTTCCCCCTCATATTACCCCTAAACTTCTGTCCCTTAATTCTGAAGTCATGTCCATATAACCATCTAACAATTACAGCACGGAAACAGGCCAACTCGGCCCTTCTAGTCCGTGCCGAACACTTATTCTCGGTACCCTGACTGATGACGGCCAAGGCACCAAAAGCCTCCTGACCACACTATCTGCGCGTGATGCCATTTTCAAGGAACTATGTGTCTGCATTTCTAGTTCCTCGTGGGAGGTCATGTTACAGTTGTATAAGAAGTTGGTGAGTTCTCAATTAGAGTATTGTGTTCAGCTCTGGGCACCAGGTTATAGGAAATATGGTGTCAAGCTGGAAAGGGTACAGAGAAGATTTACGGGGATGTTGCCAGGACTAGAGGGTCTGAGCTGTAAGGGGAGATTGAGTCGGCTGGGACTATTTCTTGAAGCGCAGGAGGAAATGTACAAAATGATGAGAAACATAGAAAATAGGTGCAGGGGTAGGCCATTCGGCCCTTCGAGCCTGCCCCGCCATTCAATATGATCATGAGAGGAATAGATGCACAGAGTCTCTTGCCCAGAGTAGGGAATTGAGGAGCAGAGGACGTAGGTTTAAGGTGAAGGGGAAAAGATTTAATAGGAATCTGATAGGCAACTTTTTCACACAAAGGGTAGTGAGTGTATGGAACGAGCTGCCAGAGGAGGTAGTTGAGGCAGGGATTAGCCCAACATTTAACAAAACCCGAAACATCATCCATTCTTTCTCTCCAGAGATGCTGCCTGTCCCGATGATTTACTCCAGTCATTTGTGTCTGTCAGTGGTATCTCCATAATTGTTAGCAAAGACTGCTCCAGGAAACACAGCGACAGGCTCTTCAGATGAGGCTGAACAGAGAGATGGGGGGGGGGGGCAGGTGCGCTGTTTGATGGAAGGAGGAACAGAGTTAGAGAGAGTGGGGTCATTGGCCAAGAAGATGTGGCATGTAGTTAATACAGAGAAGTGTATTCTCACCTCCGGGGAGCGTTGAGGAACAGAGGGATCTAGGAGTACAGGTGCATGGTTCCTTGAAGGTTGAGTCACAGGTAGATAGGGTGGTCAAAAAGGCTTTTGGCACATTGGCCTTCATCAGTCAGAGTATTGAGCATTGAAGCTGGGAGGTCATATTCCAGTTGTATAAGACATTGGTAAAACTGCATTTGGAATATTGTGTAAGAAACGCCCAGCGCAAATCAGAGGAACTGCACCTCATATTTCGCTTGGGTAGTTTACATCCCCGCGGTATGAACGTTGACTTCTCTAACTTCAGATAGCCCTTTCTTTTTCTCTCCATCCCCTCCCCCTTCTTAGTTCTCCCACCAGTCTTACTGTCTCTGCCTACATTCTATCTTTGTCCCGCCCCCACCCCTGATATCAGTCAGAGGAAGGGCCTCGACCCGAAACGTCACCCATTCCTTCTCTCCAGAGATGCTGTCTCACCCGCTGAGTCTATAGAAGGGAGATCGTCTGGGCTGCGTCCACAACTCTCTGCAACCCCTTGTTCATTATGTACCCCCACATCTCCTTCATTCAGCATGGTTCCCAGTGTTTTGAAGTTTATCTCAATACTCTGTATCTCTGACAAATGAACTACATCACAATTCCTTCATCTGCAGTCTTCTCTTGGAATGTCAATATATTTTCGTACCTTTTAATCTTATCTGTAACACACAGCATATAATTCACCTTTTGGCCGTTGGTAAACACAAATATATTGTGCTATATAATTTATTATCTTAAATCCATTAATAGATATAATCACTTGTTCTGGCACCATCATAGGATTTTTGAGACATGGCAATTGCAACAAGAGTGCATATCTATTACGTTCTTTATTGAATAATCCATCTTTTTTAAATCTAGTTCAGTTATTTAGTTGCACAAACTTTAGTTACATTGTCTTTACTTCTCTCTCTGGTACATTACTGTGTACTTCCTAACCGTCCATATAAAATACATCCATACATACCAATTTAAATATCCTACTAAGACCATTTGATGTGTCTGATAGGTCGGCTTGGCAGTGCAGTTTTGGACAAGAAGGTATAGTGGACAATAAGAATAAAGGACATTAGTGTATAAAATCATGAGAGGAACAGATCGGGCAGATGCACAGAGCCTCTTGCCCAGAGTAGGGGAATCGAGGACCAGAGGACATAGGTTGAAGGTGAAGGGGAAAACATTTAATAGGAATCTGAGGGGTAACTTTTTCACACAAAGGGTGGTGGGTGTATGGAACAAGCTGCCAGAGGAGGTAGTTGAGGCTGGGACGATCCCAACGTTTAAGAAACAGTAAGACAGGTACGTGGATAGGACAGGTTTGGAGGGATATGGACCAAGTCCAGGCAGGTGGGACTAGTGTAGCTGGGACATTGTTGGCTGGTGTGGGCAAGTTGGGCCGAAGGGCCCCTTTTACACACTGTATCATTATGACTCTAAGCAGTCTACAAACAAAGGAAGAGCAAGACAAGTAATGAATAATTGTTCAGATCTATGAATATTCCACTGTTATGTATTAGCTTAAATGGGGCATCTTGTCCCATGACACCTCTGGTTATGGGGAGAAGGCAGGAGAATGGGGTTAGGAGGAAGGGATAGATCTGCCATGACTGAATGGCAGAGTAGCCTTGATGGGCCGAATGGCCTAATTCTGCTCCTATCACTTAGGCACATTAATTTATTGCAGTTCAGAATAATCTCATTCAACCCATTAAACCTGTAGAACAGTTTGAATTCTCCTAACAATTCCATTGTCCCAGTTATTTTCCAATAGCTCAGTAAATATGTTAACTGTTTTATACGATTTCTTTTTGAATAAGTTAATATCTGGTTGCACCAGTCTTGTTAATTGATTCAATTAACAGCTCAGTGTGTAATAAAATGTTGATTCCATCTCCCTTGATTACTTTGTCAATTGATTTAAATCTGTGTTGTCTTGTTATCGATCCATCTGCCAGTTTCTTCTCAACTCTATCAAAACCTCTCATTAGTTTGTGTTTCACTATAAAATCTAATGAGAGAATGTCTTACTGCAGCTTATACGTTCATAAATTCTAGAAGCAAGTCTACTCCGCCATTCAATCATGGCTGAACTTTCTTTCCCTCTCAACCCCATTGTCCTGCCTTCTCCCCATAACCCCTGACACCCGTACTAATCAAGAACCTGTCAATATCTGTCTTAAAAATATCCATTGACTTGGCCTCCACAGCCGTCTGTGGCAATGAGTTCCACAGAATCACCACCCTCTGACTAAAGAAATTCCTTCCCATCTCCTTTCTAAATGTATGTCCTTTCATTCTGAGGCTATGGCTGGTCCTAGACTCTCCCATGGAAACATCCTCTGCACATGTACTCTATCCAGGCCTTTCATTCACTTTATCCAGGCCCTCCTTGATATCAAGCCAGCTTGATAAAATAAATGTTCCTGCTTGAAGCCCTGAAGCTGCATAGGTTCATGTTCATTAGTGATAGGAGCAGAATTAGGCCATTCGACCTCTCAAGTCTAATCCGCCATTCAATCATGGCTAATCTCTCTCTCCCTCCGAACCCCATTCTCCTGTCTTCTCCCCGTAACCCCTGACACCTGTACTAATCAAGAATCTATCTATCCCTGCCATTGATATTGCAATTGCATGGATGAGATTGTGGCATGCCATCTGATATCAACCCCCATTCCGACTGCTCCCTAGTGTATTTCCACATCGAGATTGCTGTGCAAGCCTTGTGAATAGCAGAGAATGGCTGGCTTCACTCTAGTGCATCCATTATCTCCCTCCCCATTCCCACACAACGCACTGAGAGATCTTTCCGCATGCTAGGCTTGGATGGGACGTTAGTCGGCCCAATCTACGTAAAAATAAATCCCTCTGCAGCATTCACAGAAGAGCAGGCTGCCAACTACTGCTGCAGCCAATATTAATCTCTGCACCAGCACAAGAAGCTGATGAATAGATTGCTTATTTCAAGGCTGCTAATGGGAATTGTGACTACAATAGCTGCTTTGTTTTCCTGCGCTACTAGTGTGATTACACACCCAAAATACATTTGTAGTTGGTGCCTGGGCTTCTTCCCTGGAAATGGACAATATAAATGCATGTTTTGTTCACAACTTCATCTTCTGTATCACTCTTTGCAGTGTTTTCTTGGGATTCAGCCTTGATTAATCCTTACACGTCAAGTCGAGAGAGTTTTATTGTCATGTGTCCCAGATAGGACAATTGAATTCTTGCTTGCTGCAGCACAACTTCAGTTCCCTGATCATATCTGGGCATTGCAAGCAAAGTCCAATTGTCTTCGAAAAGGTGATGGCCGGCAGCCTTCCCAAGCTAAGTTTAGTTTAGTTTATTGTCAAGTGCATCGAGGTACAGAGAAAAGCTTCTGCATTGCCTACTATCCAGTCAGTTGAAAGACTATACATGATTACAATCGAATCATCCGCAGTGTGCAGATACAGAATAGAGGGAATAACGTTTAGTATAATCTGAAGTAGGGTCTCGACCCAAAACGTCACCCATTCCTTCTCCTCATAGATGCTGTCTGTCCCGCTGAGTTACTCCAGTTTTTTTGTCTATCTTTAATTCAACCTGGGTTTGATCCTGACTGTGGGGGCTACCTCTACGGAACGTATGCGTTCCCCCTTTGACCGTGTGGATTTTCTTCAAGTGCTTCAGTTTCCTCCCACACTCCAAAGACATACAGGTTTGGCTTTGGTCAAATTGTAAATTGTCCCTCATGCTAGTGTACGCTGGTCGGTGCGGATTTGGTGGGCCGAAGGGGCTTACTACCACGCTGTACCGTTAAAGTCTAAGGCCCGTATTCTACTATTTTGTTTTTACCCAACAGTAGGTTTAACTCTGCAATTCAGACTCGACGGCGGGTTTAAATCCCTAAAGTCTAAGTTGTCTTTCTACTAATCGCCAAAGCTTAGACTGACCTTAGACTGGAGTCTAACTTGCCGCAAAATTTAGACTCAGCAGGGGGCAGGTTTACGGAAGTTTAAGCTCGCGACGGAGAGAAAAGATGGCCGACGAACTGGAAGCACTGCAGAGAGCAGAACGATTTGATGAGATCGAAAGGTTTGCCCTACAAGCTGGGAGACTGGAGAATCATGTCGCTGACTACGCTAATACTTTTATTAAGTGCGACGATGACGCATTCTTGAAAAGGTATAGTTTTCACAAAAGAAACAGCAACATTCATCATCAATGAGCTGACTCCTGTACTCTCTAGGCGAAGGTCGGACGATATACCAGTAAATTATTTCTCGCTGGCATCCCAGTTTCCTTTCCGCTGTTTGTTTTTGTCAGCCATGTTGAAGTTGTCGTCTGCTCGTGCTTCTACTATTGCATTGCACTTGTGCAGTACAAGCAGACATCATCACCATGGCAACTAAAACGCGGTCTAACTTTAGACTCAACTAAAACCATAGTCTAAAGTTAGACTCGCCTTAGACTTGAATCTAACTAAACCTCGCTACCAGAATACCAAATTTTTCTTAAACCAAGCGTCGGGTTTAGTTAGACCGAGCGGCAGGTTTAAGGTGAGTTTAAGGAAAGTCTAACTTTGCAATTAGTAGAATTTGGGCCTAAGGTTTTAAGTCTAAAGTAAAGCCCTTCGGCAGACCATGCTTATGCTGACCATCGAATGTGTGCCTATACCATTCTCATTCATGAGCACTTGCTATTCTTGCTATTGAGGGGGTGCAGCGCGCAGGTTCACTAGGTTAATTCCCGGGATGGCGGGAATGTCATATGTTGATATAATGGAGCGGCTGGGCTTGTATACTCTTTAATTTAAAAGGATGAGAGGGCATCTTATTGAAACATATAAGATTATTAAATGATTGGACACGCTAGAGGCAGGAAACATGTTCTCGATGTTGGGGGAGTCCACAACCAGGTGCCACAGTTTAAGAATAAGAATAAAGCCATTTAGAACGGAGATGAGGAAAAACTTTTTCACCCAGAGAGTTCTATGGAATTCTCTGCCTCAGAAAGCAGTGGAGACCAATTATCTGGATGCTTTCAAGAAAGAGTTAGATAGAGCTCTAAAAGATAGCGGAGTCAAGGGATTTGGGGAGAAGACAGGAACGGGGTACTGATTGTGGATGGTCAGCCATGATCACAGTGAATGGCAGTGCTGGCTCGAAAGGCCGAATGGCCTGCTCCTGCACCTTTTGTCTTGTGGCAATCACAATGTTTGTTTAGATGCTAGGCAAGCATGAGAATACCTACTCCACCTTCTGAAGCAGAGGACTTGAGACTCAGACTAATTGGGATGAGCTTAGATGAGGCACCTTGCTCATCATGTATGAGTTGGGCTGATATTTCTGTACTGGATAACTCTGAGTCTGAAGAAGGGTCTCGACCCGAAACATCATCCATTCCTTTTCCCTAGAGATGCTGCCTGTCCCGTTGAGTTACTCTGGCATTTTGTGTCTATCTTCGGTGTAAACCGGCATCTGCAGTTCCTTCCTACACACAATGACTCCCTTATTCATCCAACCTCATGGTTAAAGCATTCTTCCTACAAACCCCTCTAAACCCCTTACTCCTTGCATTAATTCTATGCCCTTGGACAACTCTGCTGTAGCGACTCTGTACGCAATGTGAGAAAGATATTGGTAAACTGGTTAGATTATTAACATTGAAACTAAATATGCGATAAATACTCAGCTTGTCGTGCATCATCTGTGCGGAGCCAGTTGAAATTTCAGGTCAACTGGTAATGTGAGAAAATAGATGTGTTTTAAATTGCAGAGAGAGGGTGGAATGGAGATGACAAAATAAATGGTTGTGACATAGTGCTTATCTGCATGATGAGTATGCTATTGATCTACTTAAGAGAGAGTGGTGAATGCTTCTTAATTACTATTGACCTATCTGACATAGTTCATAAGTGATAAGAGCAGAAATGGGCCATTTGGCCCATCAATTCTACCCCACCATTCACTCATGGCTAATCTATCAATCTCCCCCTCAACCCCATTCTCCTACCTTCCCCCCATAACCCCTGACACTCCTAATAATCAATAATCTATCTCTGCCTTAAAAATATCTATTGACTTGGCCTCCACAGCCTTGTGTGGCTATGAATTCCACAGATTCGCCACCCTCTGGTTAAAGACATCCCTCCTCATCTCCTTCCTAAAGGAACCTCCTTTAATTCTGAGGCTATGGCCTCCAGTCCTAGATTCTCCCACTAGTGGAAACATTGTCCACATCCACGCTATCCGGGCTTTCACTATTCGATCCAGGCCCCTTCACTATGTTATAGAATAATATAGAACGCAGAAAATAGGATGGTACAGCACAAGAACAGGCCCTTCTGTTCTGAACATTTGCCAAGAACATTACTTGTCTGCTCATCACCCATATTTCCCCATTCCCTACATATGGACATCACACGCTGCAGCACTCGTGAGTAAGGCAAGGCAGCACCTTTACCACCTCTGGCAATTGAGGAAATTCAGAGTGTCTCCGAGGATCCTCCAGTGCTTCTACTCAGCGGCTGTGGAAAGCACCTTGTCCGGAAATATTACAATCTGGTTTGGGAATTGCTCTGCCCAGGACAAGAAGGCTCTGCAGAGAGTAGTGCGTTTGGCCGAACGCACTATGGGAACTTCACTCGTCCCCCTGCAGGAACTATACATCAGGAGGTGCAACTCCAGAGTCAATAAAATCATGGGAGACCCCTTCCACCCCTGCAACGGACTGTTCCAGTTGCTATTGTCAGGCAAACGACTACGTTGCCATGCTGTGAGAACAGATAGGTTGAGAAGAAGCTTCTTCCCAGAGGCCATTAGGACTGTAAACTCCTATCTCACCAGGGACTAACTTTACTGTTCCACTCTACTGCTTTTTTTAAAAATGGCTGTTTGTTTCCCTTTTTCCTTCCGCCCACAATATTTAATATGAAAAAGAATATGTGATTCTGTTCCATTCTGTTTGTAGTTTGTTTGGTTGTTTGTCTTTTTGCACAAAGTCCGCGAGCATTGCCACTTTTCATTTCACTGCACATCTCGTATGTGTATGTGACGAATAAACTTGACTTGACTTGACTTGACTTGACTTGATCTATATACTTATCCAGATATTTTTTTAAATGCCATTAACATATAAGCTTCAAACACCATTCCTGCCAGCGTATTCCAGGCACTCACTACCCTCTGCGTAAAAATCTTGCACCCCTGCATATCTCCGTTAAACTTCACCCCTCTTACCTTGAAGCCACGGCCTCTGGTGTGTGATTTTTTTTTCCATCCTGGGAAAAAGATTGAAACTGTCTACCCGATCTACGCCTCTCAGAATTTTACACACTCATCGTGATCTCCCCGCAACCTCTGTCGTTCCAGAGAAAACAATCCGAGTCTGTCCAACCTCTCCCTGTGGTTAAAAGTTCGTAAGCCAAGCATCATTCTGGTAAACTTCCTCGGCCCCCTTACCAAAGCCTTAACATCCTTCCTGTAATGGGAGGACCAGAACTATGCACAATGAATGGAGAAACATGGAACAGCGAAGAGAGGAAAAGTCCTGGTTTTCTTCCTTTTTTTCACTATAGTTTAGTTTAGAGATACAGCGTGGAAACAGGCCCTTCGGTCCACCAAATCCATGCTGACCAACAATCACCCATACACACACCAGTTCTATCCTACACAATAGAGGCAATTTTACGAAAGCCTTTTGGCCAACAAACCTGCGTGTTTTTGGAATGTGGGAGGAAACCAGAGCAAAGCCCAGAACGTACAAACTCCGCACAGTCAGCACCTGTGGTCTTTTCCTTCCTTCGCTCCATAGATGCTGCTGCACCCGCTGAGTTTGTCCAGCATTTTTGTCTACCTGTGGTCTGGATTGAACCCGGGTCTGTGGCGCTGGGAGGCAAAAACTCTACTGCTGCGGCACCGTGCCGACCCCTGGAGAGGTCATCAGAATTGTTTATTCCGTTTCATCCACAAATGATTCCTGATCTACTGAGCTTTTCATGAATATCCTGCTTTTTATTTCAGATTCCCAGCATTTGCGTTGTTTGCACTTTGCTCAGATATTTATATCTTTCTGCAAGTTCCAAGGTGAATGCTACTAATATTTCTCTCTCAGTTTACTTGATTAATCAGCTGAATTAAAGTTCTCCAGAGGACGTGGTGAGATGTGTAGTAAGT
Organism: Leucoraja erinaceus; assembly: GCF_028641065.1. Classification (NCBI taxonomy): domain Eukaryota; kingdom Metazoa; phylum Chordata; class Chondrichthyes; order Rajiformes; family Rajidae; genus Leucoraja; species Leucoraja erinaceus. The sequence continues at coordinate 74,535,588 of NC_073383.1, read as the reverse complement.
CTCTAGGTATTATTAGTCCACTGACAATATCGCTATGCTTCAGCCACATCACCCCAGTTTCAATGTTCTCCTCCGAGAACTCACATCTCAAGGCACGGACATTAAAACCAACCTGATCTCCCAGTGACTCAGCACTTCAACCCCCTCCCATTCCCAATCTGACCTCTCTGTCCTGGGCCTCCTCCATTGTCAGAGTGAGGCCCAGCGCAAATTGGAGGAACAGCACCTCATATATCGCTTGGGTAGTTCACACCCCAGCAGTCTGAACATTGACTTCTCTAACTTCAGATAGCCCTTGCTTTCCCTCTCCTTCCCCTTCCCTTTCCCAGTTCCCCCACTCGTCTTACTGTCTCCACCTACATTCTATCTTTGTCCCGCCCCCTCCCCTGACATCAGTCTGAAGAAGGGTCTCGACCCGAAACATCGCCCATTCCTTCTCTCCAGAGATGCTGCCTCACCCGCTGAGTTACTCCAGCATTCTGTGTCTACCTTTAAAATATCATTACCTTCATAAATCCACATTTGGCCTCACCCAATGCAACTCATTCACCCCATTGGCCCCCATTCGCTTCCTCTGTTCTTATCCCAGTCTCCTGTGCATGTTATGTACCCTATATGCATCTGTTCCTTACTCAGGAGGCAACGATTTTGATTACCCAGTTGACCTTCAAAATATGAGCTTAAGACCCGGTGCCGCACGGTGCCGCAGCGGTAGGGCTGCTGTCTCGCAGCGCCAGAGACCCGGGTTCGATCCTGACTGCGGGTGCTTGTCTGTACGGAGTTTCTACGTTCTCCCCGTGACCTGCGAGGGTTTGCGAATGAGAAAACAAGCCCGTGGTGCAGTGTGCGAGGTTGCCCATGGTGTTCCGTTGCTGTGGTGGGATTAGGGTTGTTCAGATTGATTCAAGAATCTACAAGTAGTGCGGCACGGTGGCACAGCGGTAGAGCCACTGCCTTACTGCACCACAGACCCGGGTTTCAATCCTGACTACAGGTGCCTGTTTGTGTGGAGTTTCTACGTTCTCCCCATGACGTGCGTGGGCTTTCTCCAAGATCCAAGGATGTACAGGTTTGTAGGTAAATTGGCTTGGTATAAGTGTAAATTGCCCCTAGTGTGTGTAGGATAGTGTTAATATGCGGGGATTGCAGGTAGGTTCGCGCTGTATCTCCAAACTAAAGGGCCTGTCCCACGGCGATTTTTTTGGCGTCTGCCGACATCATTGACTGATGTATCAGGTCACCGAAAAAGTCACGGCGGTGATACGGAAGGATGCCGGCAGTCGCAGAAAAAAATTGCCAAGTTGGACAGGTCCTGACACCTGACAGTTGTCCGAATGTAGCTGTTCCTGAATCTGGTGTAGGATTTCAGGCTATGGTACATCCTGCCGACGAGTAGCAGTGAGAAGATCTGTCCTGAGCCCAGTACATAGATTCATGCATGAAGAAGGTGCTCAGGCACCTCTACTTTCTCCGAAGTTTAAAAGAGTTGGGCACACCAGAGACGGCTGTGGAGGCCATATTAATCTATCTATGGCGGAGATTGGCAGATTCTTAATTAGTAAGGGTGTCAGGGTTTATGGGGAGCAGGCAGGAACAGGTTTAAGAGGGATAGCAGGAAACATGGTCCCGATGTTGGGTGAGTCCAGAGCCAGGGGCCACTGTTTAAGAATAAGGGGTAAGCCATTTAGAACGGAGATGAGGAAACACTTTTTCACACATAGAGTTGTGAGTGTGCGGAATTCTCTCCCTTAGGATAATTCCTAGCGAGAGCTGGATAGGGATCTTAAAAATAGCGGAGTCAGGAGATATGGGGAGAAGGCATGAACGGGGCACAGATTGGGGATAATCAGCCATGATCACATTGAATGGCGGTGCTGGCTCGAAGGGCTGAATAGCCTACTCCTGCACGTATTGTCTATTGTCTATAGATCATCCAGGATTGAATAGTGGAGTACACATGAAGGGTCAAGTAGCCTAATTCTTCTCCAAGAACTTATGAACTTGTGTCACCAAATATTCTAACAAACCTACAAATGCACTGTAGAAAGCAGCCTGACTGGTTGCATCATGGCCTGGTACTGGAATCCCAATGCCTAGGAACATAAGAGGCTGCAGAGAGTGGTAGATATTGCTTGGTGCATGACGGATGCTGTCTTCCTCACCATTGAAAGTGTCTACATTAGGCGCTGCCGGAAGAACGGCATATCTGTCATTAAGGATTCCCCACCTATCCATGTCCTTTTAGTTAATTTTGTTTTAGAGATATAGCGTGGAAACAGGCCTTTCGGCTCACGAAGTCCGTGCCGACCAGCGATTCCCACACACTTAAAGCCCTGTCCCACTGTACGAGTTAATTCAAAGAATTCTTCCGTGTTTGCCCTGATTCGAACTAGGAGATTTACGGTAACGGACGCTCGTCGGTACTCGGGGCTTTCGTGCACATTTTTCGACATGTTGATAAATCTTCACGAGTCGTCCCGAGCTTACCTGCCATTAGCGAGTCTTCTCGAGTACCTGCCGTTAACGTTACGAGCCACTAAGAGACGTCCCCGAGCTCCAACATTCCCACTACGTTCATTCTCCCTACTTACCATGAATTTGATTTTTTTTTTAACTCGGGAGAGCTCTTGAATGAACTCGCATTGTGGGACAGGGCCATTACACTAACCTGCACACACTCAGGCCAATTTACAATTATACCAAGCCAATTAGTTTACAGACCTGTCCGTCTTTGGAGTGTGGGAGGAAACCGGAGAAAACTCTCGCAGGTCACAGGAAGAACGTACAAACACCGTACAGATAGCATCTGTGGTCAGGATGGAACCCGGGTCTCTGGCGCAGTAAGACATCAACTCTACCGCTGCTCCTGCCACCCTGTTGGAGGAGTGGCAGAGTCTAGGAGCAGAGCGTGCAGCCTCAGCATTAGAGAACGTAGAATGGAGTTGAGGAGGATTGTCTTCAGCCAGAGGGTGTGAGTCCGTGGAATTGCAATAAGGGTGTCAAATGTTTTCATGAGAATGCAGGAAAACAGGGTTGAGAGGGAAAAATAGATTAGCCAAGATCGAATGGCGGAACAGACTTGATGGGCCGAATGGCCTAATTCACAACTTCTGGTCTAGAAAAAGACACAATGCATAGGAGTAGCTGAGCAGCTCAGGCAGCATCTCTGGAGAACATGGATAGGTGATGTTTTGAGTCAGGACCCTTCTTCAGACTGATACTCTTCAACTAATCTGTCTGAGGTTTTAACGAGGGTTGATCCAGATTCGGGAACAGTTTCTTCCCAGCTGTTATCAGGCAACTCAGTCATCCTACCACAACATGAGAGGAGTGCTGAACTACCACCTACCTCTTTGGTGACCCTCGGATTATCCTTGATCGGGCTTTGCTGCCTTTACCTTGCACCAAATGTTATTCCCTTGTCATGTTAGAGAGTTAGATAGAGCTCTTCGGACTAGCGGAAGCAAGGGATATGGGGAGAAGGCAGGAACGGGGTACTGATTGTGGATGATCATCCATGATCACATTGAATGGCGGTGTTGCCCTGAAGGGCCAAATGGCCTACTCCTGCACCTATTGTCTATGTACCTATGTATGTTTCATTATACCTTCTCTGTGGATAGTCACCTTGTCGTGGTGAAGAAGCTTGTGTGGACCTGAGATCCTGAGAGCGATGCCGTCTGGAGCTACGCTCCTGGTAGGGCTACCCATGGCGGTAAGGTCGAGGGGGAGGTCTCTGACAAAGAGCAATCTAACCCAGACCTCAACGGTGGAGCAGGTGGAGGACGATGGCTGACCTTAGTGGAGCATCACAACGGGTGGGAAGGCTGATGAAGGCTGCAGCAGAAAAGGGTCTCCGGTCGTCTTGGACTCCATGCCACTGGATCCTGACCCAGATCTGTCGAGGACCGTGGGGTGGCTGTCTGTGCACCATTCTCCCCACATTAAACAAAGTCACGCACAGGTGTCCTCCATATAGGGAATAGCACCCTGGAGACACCCATGGTCAGCCATGACCGAAGGTGGGGGGGGGGGGGCTAAGAAAAGCTAAAAGAAGATATGAGGTTGCTTTGGCAAGTAAGGTGAAAGTAAATCCAAAGGGTTTCTACAGCTATATTAATACCAAAAGGATAACAAGGGATAAAATTGATCCATTAAAGAGTCAGAGTGGACAGCTATCTGCAGAGCCAAAAGAGATGGGGGAGATATTGAACAATTTATTTTCTTCGGCATTCACCAAGGAGAAGGGTATTGAATTATGTGAGGTAAGGGAAACAAGTAGAGTAGCTATGGAAACTATGAGATACAAAGAAGAGGAAATACTGACACTTTTGAAAAATATAAAAGTGGATAAGTCTCTAGGTCCGGACATGATATTCCCTAGGACATTGAGGGAAGTTAGTGTAGAAATATCAGGGGCTATGACAGAAATATTTCAAATGTCATTAGAAACGGGAATAGTGCCGGAGGATTGGCGTACTGCGCATGTTGTCCCATTGTTTAAAAAGGGTTCTAAGAGTAAACCTAGCAATTATAGACCTGTTAGTTTGAAGTCAGTGGTGGACAAATTAATGGAAAGGATACTTAGAGATAATATATATAAGCATCTGGATAAACAGGGTCTGATTAGGAACAGTCAACATGGATTTGTGCCTGGAAGGTCATGTTATACTAATCTTCTTGAATTTTTTGAAGAGGTTACTCGGGAAATTGTTGAAGGTAAAGCAGTGGATTTTGTATATATGGACTTTAGTAAGGCCTTTGACTCTGGTCCCGGCCATGGGGGGAAATGGAGGACTGGACAATTTTTGTGCCTTCCACCACAGTGATGAATGCTGTGGTGAATGTTTGTGTTAAATTTTTATTGTGTATTGTGTGTTCTTCTCATTGTATTGGTGTTGACATATTCATTTCACTTGCACTTTATGCGCAATGTGACAAATAAACCTGCATTGTATTGTTGACAAGGTTCCTCATGGAAGGTTGGTTAAGAAGGTTCAATTGTTGGGTATTAATGGTGGAGTAGCAAGGTGGATGCAACAGTGGCTGAATGCGAGATGCCAGAGAGTAATGGTGGATGGCTGTTTGTCAGGTTGGAGGCCTGTGACTAGTGGGGTGCTACAGGGATCTGTGTTGGGTCCACTGTTGTTTGCCATGTACATCAATGATCTGGATGATGGTGTGGTAAATTGGATTAATAAGTATGCAGATGATACTAAGATAGGTGGTGTTGTGGATAATGAAGTAGATTTTCAAAGTCTACAGAGAGATTTAGGCCATTTGGAAGAGTGGGCTGAAAGATGGCAGATGGAGTTTAATGCTGATAAGTGTGAGGTGCTACATCTTGGCAGGACAAATCAAAATAGGACGTACATGGTAAATGGTAGGGAATTGAGGAATGCAGTTGAACAGAGGGATCTAGGAATAACTGTGCACAGTTCCCTGCAGGTGGAATAGATATAGATAGATATAGATATGCCATTTATTGTCACTATACATATACAATGAAATTAAAAGCTGCTCGTACTCAGTGCATACATATAATCTCATGTAGATAGGGTGGTAAAGAAAGCTTTTGGTGTGCTGGCCTTTATAAATCAGAGCATTGAGGATAGAAGTTGGGATGTAATGTTAAAATTGTACAAGGCATTGGTGAGGCCAATTCTGGAGTATGGCGTACAATTTTGGTCGCCTAATTATAGGAAGGATGTCAAAAAAATAGAGAGAATAAAGAGGAGATTTACTAGAATGTTGCCTGGGTTTCAGCAACTAAGTTACAGAGAAAGGTTGAACAAGTTAGGTCTTTATTCTTTGGAGCGCAGAACGTTTAGGGGGGACTTGATAGAGGTGTTTAAAATGATGAGAGGGATAGACAGAGTTGACGTGGATCAGCTTTTCCCACTGAGAGTAGGGAAGATTCAAACAAGGGACATGACTTGAGAATTAAGGGACAGAAGATTAGGGGTAACATGAGGGGGAACTTCTTTACTCAGAGAGTTGTAGCTGTGTGGAATGAGCTTCCAGTGGAGGTGGTGGAGGCAGGTTCGATTTTATCATTTAAAAATAAATTGGATAGTTATATGGACGGGAAAGGAATGGAGGGTTATGGTCTGAGTGCAGGTGGATGGGACTAGGGGAGAATGAGTGTTCGGCATGGACTAGAAGGGCCGAGATGGCCTGTTTCCGTGCTGTAATTGTTATATGGTTATATGGTTAAGAAGAGAGAAGAATCATTATACACTGTAAATGGATCAATTGTAATCATAGAAACATAGAACATGGACAACAGCTGCAGGAACAGGCCATTTGGCCCTTCGAGCCTGCACCGCCATTCAATATGAACATGGCTGATCATCCAACTCAGTATCCTGTACCTGCCTTCACTCCATACCCCCTGATTCCTTTAGCCACAAGGGCCGCATCTAACTCCCTCTTAAATATAGCCAATGAACTGGCCTCAACTACCTTCTGTGGCAGAGAATTCCAGAGATTCACCACTCTCTGTGTGAAAAATGTTTTTCTCATCTCGGTCCCAAAAATTTCCCCCTTATCCTTAAACTGTGACCCCTTAACTCGTGCATTGTCTTTCCACTGACTGGATAGCATGTGACAAAAGCTTTTCACTGTACCTCGGTACAGGCGACAATACACTAAACTGGAAACTGCGACACAAATTTCTACCAGTCGTCGCAAAAGCCTCTGTGACCACTCACTGCTCCTTTTTGACGACGTTGCAACCAGCTCCCTGAGCTCGGTATTTTTCTGCACAGCCAGTGACAAATGTGGCATTGGCTTGGCCAGACGTTGTTTAAAAAGGATTCAGATTAGAAGCTTGCCATAATTGTCCTGATAATTGCCACCTCTGATGGCCTGTCACATCGAAGGCTGCACCGTCAACTTCAAGCACTTGGCCGATTAAAATAAAAACTCCGTGCATTGATTTTTAGTCCGAATGGTTAACTTTAAGTGACAAGAAAATATTGAAGTACGTTTTCTCACCCCAAGCAGTAAATGGATTTAAGTTGTGTTTGTGAGCAGGCTTTCAAAGAAGCGGTGACTGAAATCGCAGAACAGATGTCTTATTAAAGGGAACGATAAGTCTTTTTGGTGAAATGAAAATTGGCCCAACGAATAAGATGTCAGGCAATTTGTAGCGAGACGCGAGACTATTCCGAGCTTGCTGGTTCAAAAATCTTTTGTCAAAAGAAAAAAATCTTTGAAGGGAATTTCCGTGAAAATTGGTCTCTGAAATGGCTTCACCTCAGAAAGGTGTTGTTTATGTGAGAATGCAAATGAATTACTGCCGTTCGTTGCCAGATGAGCAGATTGCGCCGAGCGTTAAAATATGTTGCCATAATATACTGACAGTGTTGCCAGTGAATTCTGCTTGTTAATTAACAAAGTATGAATTTTTAGTCCGATTAAGAGGCTAACTTTGCGAGAATTACTTGAACGCTGAAAATGCCCCGAAGACAGTTGACTTTTGGCCAAAAACATCAGCCATTCCAATGAGCAGCCATGACGGGGTGGGAGTGATGTGAGGAGTTGGAACAGTAGCCTCTCATCACTGAGATCTGGTCTTCGATGCCAGACAGATGGAATAATCCTCTTGACATTGGCCTGGCTGTGGCTGTGCTAATTAATTCTGCAGCGGATGTAAATGTAAGGTGGCCAATAATGAATGAGCCCAATGAAGATTTTAGAAGAATATTCTTTACCCAGGGAGCATAATTAAAATTTGGAACTTGCTACCACCACATGGATCCATCGAGATGAGTATTTTCCCACCTGGAAGACATGAGATTCCTCCTAGCAGTGAAAGCAGACCATTTCCAAAAGATTTGGTCTTCATTTATCGACATTACAAATATAGGGTGCAACATAACTTTGAAAATAAATGGTTTCAGGACCTGGTGAGGGGTGTATAAAGATACAAAGTAGGTATATCCCTTTTATCTTATTTTACTTTCTTATATTGTTTGTTCTCTATTTTTCTCCATTTTTTTTTTTTCTCTGATTTTCTTTTTATCTCTTCTTCAGATTTTACGTTTCTACGGGTCTCTCTTGATCACTCTTTCACTACTTACTATCTATCTAACTCTTTCTACTTTCCTTCTTTTTAAGGTTTAAAATAAGAAGTGGTACAGGAAATGTATTATGTTATTTTTGGCTTATATCGCTGTAATGTACATTACTTCTAATAAATTAAACATTCAAAAAAAGAGAAGAGTATTCTCAATTGATAGGTAGTTGTGCTTCTGGGGAAATATTGAACAATGGGATAGATACAGAGTCTTACAGTTATAACAGGCCCTTCGGCCCAACTCGTCCATGCTGGTCCCATTTCCCCACGTTTGTCCACTTTCTGTCTTAGTTTTTCCGATTGAAGTATGAACCCAAGTGTCTTTCAAATACATGATGGCATAGCGGTAGAGTTGTTGTCTTACAATGCCAGAGACCCGGGTTCCATCCTGAGCTTTGAACCTATGGAACAGGCCATTCGGCCCACCGAGTCCACACCGGCTGGCGATCCCCGCAAATGAACGCTATCCTACACACACTGGAGACAATTTACAATTATACCAAGTAAATTGACCTGCAAACCTGCACGTCTTTGGAGTGCGGGAGGCAACCCGAGCTCCCGGTAAAAGCCCACGCGGTCACAGGGAGAATGTACAGACTCCGTACAGGCAGCACCCACAGTCAGGATTAACATTCCACCCAGGCGACTATTTGCATGGTAAATATTGCCACAGAAGCAGATCTACATTAACATATTACAATGGCTCCAAACTCTTAAATCGCGACTCCTACACATCTATACACTGTAAATGGCTCGATTGTAATCACGTTTTGTCTTTTCGCTGACTGGATAACGCACAACAAAATATTTTCACTGTACCTCGGTACACGTGACAATAAACAAATCTGATGAACCAGGGTCTCTGGCGCAGTAAGGCAGCAACTCAATCGCTGCGCTACCGTCCCGCCATAGTTAATTGCCCAAATGTCCATTTGATACTCAGCTTTCTTCTCCTCTGTGTCGTGAAACCTAGATTCTCCAATATCCTTTGTTTTTCTATTTCTTTACAATATCTTTAGTCATCCAGGGAGCTCTTTCTTTAGATGTCTTCCTTTCCGCCTTGTGGGGTTGTGTCAAATCAAACTATTTCTTCTGTCGAAGGTACCCAAAATATCTGGAGAAACTCGGCGGGTGCAGCAGCATCTATGGAGCAAAGGAAATCAGCAACGTTTCGGGCCGAAACCGTTCTTCAGACTTGTCTTCAGTCTGAAGAAGGGTCGCTTGCCTATTTCCTTCGTTCCATAGATGCTGCAGCACCCGCCGAGTTTCTCCAGCTTTTTTGTGTACCTTCGATTTTCCAGCATCTGCAGTTCCTTCTTAAACAATATTTCTTCTGTCGTTGTTGTTTCTCTTGTGGGGTCATAGAATTATCATTACACACAGTGGCAGGGAGTACATGCAAACTCCATACAGACATCACCCGTTGTCGGGATCGAACCAGGGACTCTGGCGCTGTGAGGCAGTAACTCTACTGCTATGCTACATGCCACCCTTTGGACTTGATCCCTTGTCAACTCATTGGAATTATTTTTCCTCGAGTAGCTATCATGCTTATTTGTCTGAAGAAAAGTCTTGACCCAAAACGCCACCCATTCCTTCTCTCCACAGATGCTGCCTGACCCTCTAGTTACTTTTTGTGTCTATCTTCAGTTTAAATCCAGCATCTGCAGTTCCTTCCTACACATGCTTACTTGTTGCTTGTCTTTTTTTCCTTTACTATCCTACGATCGCTGTTTTCTGATATCCCTTCCCCTCGAAACGTCCTTTGCCTGTTTAATGCATTCCCCACCCATCCAACAACAGGAGGATGAGGGGTGATCTAATAGAGGTATATAAAATCATGAGAGGAATAGATTGGGTAGATGCACAGAGTCTCTTATCCAGAGTAGGGGAATCGAGGACCAGAGGGACGTAGGTTCAAGGTGAAGGGGAAAAGATTTAATAGGAATCTGAGGGGTAACTTTTTCACATAAAGGGTGGCGGGTGTATGGAACAAGCTGCCAGAGGAGGTAGTTGAGGCTGGGACTATCCCAACATTTAAGAAACAGTTAGACAGGTACATGGATAGGACAAGTTTAGAGAGATATGGACCAAGCGCAGGCAAGTGAGACAAGTGTAACTGGGACATGTTGGCTGGTATGGGCAAGTTGGGCCGAAGGGCTTGTTTCCACGCTGCATCACTCTATGGCTCTAAGATTCAGGATTGGAGAAGTCATTGCTTCTGAAAGTACAAATCTCCATCAAAGCTGTATTTTTTATAAAATCAGCCTACATTTCGTGCTTGGGTCTCAGCGATGGGATTTGAACCAGTAACCTCCAGGTACAGAGTGAGGCATATTAGGAAATGATCCACAAATAATAACTCATTTGAGGCTTGTTGAGAAGTGATGGTCCATTAATAATGCAGTAACAAAACAAAATTCATTGGGATTCATTTTGGCTGGGATTCAAAGGTACCTCATGAATTTAGCTCAGAATTAGTGTGTATTTCACATGGCATTAGTGAATAAATCATGCGTGGGAAGGAACCGCAGATGCTGGTTTACACCGAAGATAGACACCAAATGCTGGAGTAACTCAGCGGGCCATGCAGCATCACTGGAGAAAAGGAATGGGTGATGTTTAGGGGCGAGACCGTTCTTTGGACTGAGAGACAGGGGGGGGACGGAAAGTAGAGGTGTAAAAAGGTTCAGAACAAATCAGAGCCGACACCAATGACCAAAGAAACGTGGAGCCCACAATGGTCCATTGTTGGCTGTGGAAGAGGTGATAACGAAGGGATATATGGATGCGAACAGTGGAATTGGCAAGATGATTAAGATGGGGGAGGGACGGAGAGAGAAGGAGTGCAAGGCTTGGCAAGACGACAAGGGTGTGGGAGGGTGGATGAACATATCATCCTGGACTACAATGCTCAAGTGAAATTGTTCGTTACCTTGTGAAATCTGGGCGGCACGGTGGCACAGTGGTAACGTTGCTGCCTGCCACGCCAGAGACTGTCTGTCTGTCTGTATAGTGCTGTCTGTACGGAGTTTGCACGTTCTCACCGTGACCTGCGTGGGTATTCCCTGGGAGTTCTGGTTTCCTCCCAAACTCCAAAGACGTACAGGTCTGTAGGCTAATTGGCCTGGTATGATTGTAAAATTCTCCCGAGTGTGTGTAGGGTAAGTAAGTAAGTTTATTGGCCAAGTATTCACATACAAGGGATTTGGCTTGGTGCTCCGCCCACAAGTAACAACATGACATACGGTGACAGTGTTAGTGTGCTTGACTTGACTTGCAAGCTTTGAATTCCTCCAGCAGTTTGCCTTTTTAACATGGAATCCTTTTTTCTCCCTTTTTAGTCATTGTTTAACGAAAGGACAGAGAATGATGTTGGCCTGCTCAACTTAATTTGTATTGTTCCCTCTGTACAGCAGATATAATCTTTGGAAAGCACCCTACATTTCCATTGAGCGCAGATTAAGAAATCGGTCAGAATCTTCGGCGGAGGTTTCTTACCATCCCCAGCAGCCAATATATAGTCAAATAAAATCACACCTTCTGGCCAGTGAATGAAAGAAAGCAAGAAAGAATGAATGAATGAATGAATGATTGAATGAATGAATGATTGAATGAATGAATGTATGAATGAATGCATGAATGTATGAATGAATGAATGCATGAATGAATGAATGAATGAATGAATGAATGAATGAATGAATGAATGCATGATTGAATGAATGAATGACTGAATGAACACTTAATTGGCGCATGTGACAAGTCACGGTGAAATTCTTTGCTTTCAATACCCAAGGTATGCAAAGAGGTGCCACATAAAGGACGCGGACACAGTTATAATGTATCCCGAGCTAGGTCTTCCTTTGTTCTCACGGTGGTCCCCCCATGCAAATGGAAAGGCTACAATTATAGTGGACTGTATCGGCCAGTATTAGCTGTTGGGCTGAATGGCCTTTCTCACTGCTTTGGGGCAGTACAGTAGCGCACCAGTATAGTTGCTGACTCACAGCGCCAAAGACCCGGGTTCAATCGTGACTACGGGTGCTGGCTGTACGGAGTTTGTACTTTCTCCCCGTGACCTGCGTAGATTTGCCCCGGGCGCTCGGGTTAACTTCCACACTCCAAAGACTTACAGGTTTGTAGGTTAATTAGGCTTCAGTAAAAATTGTAAATTGTTCCCAGTGTGTAGGATAGTTCCAGTGTACGGGAATCGCTGGATGGTTAATTTAGTTTAGTTTATTTATTGTCACGTGTACCGAGGTACAGTGAAAAGCTTTTGTTGCGTGCTAACCGGTCAGAGGAAAGACAATACATGATTACAATCGAGCCACCCACAGAGTACAGATACATGATCAAGGGAATGACATGAATAATATTTAGTACAAGATAAAGCCAGGAAAGTCCGATCAAAGATAGTCCGAGGGTGTCCAATGAGGTAGCTGATCTGTTCAGGACTGCTCTCTAGTGGTGTAGGAAGAAACTGCAGATGCTGGTTTAAACCGAATATGGACACAAAATGCTGGAGTTACCCAGTGGGACAGGCAGCATCTCTGGAGAGAAGCAATGGGTGACATAGAAACATAGAAACATAGAAAATAGGTGCAGGAGGAGGCCATTTGGCCCTTCGAGCCTGCACCGCAATTCATTGTGATCATGGGTGACAATCAGTACCCCGTGCCTGCCTTCTTCCCATATCCCTTGATCCTGCTAGCCCCAAGAGCTCTATCTAACTCTCTTTTAAATTCATCCAGTGAATTGGCCCCTGCTGACTTCTGTGGTAGAGAATTCCACAAATTCACAACTTTCTGGTGTGATTTTTTTTTTTCTCATCTCGGTTTTAAATGACCTCCCCTTTATTCTTAGACTGTGGCCCCTGGTTCTGGACTCCCCCCATCATTGGGACCATTTTTCCTGCATCCAGCTTGTCCAGTCCTTTCATAATTTTATACGTGACGCTTCTGAACGAGACCCTTCTGCAGCCTGATCTCTAGTTGTTGGGCCGAAGGGCCTGTTTCCGTGCTGTGTCACTAAACTAAGCTAAACTAAACTAAACTAAAATGCTGCAATAGCCTTTAGTAACTGCATTGAAAGTACGTACTATCTGTTTCTTTCCCGTGATATGCGATCATTGGCAGGGTCGACATTCCTTGCCCATCAAATGGCTTGTTAGCCCATTTAAGAGGGTGGTTAAGAGTGGTACCACATTGCTGGCGGACTGGAGCCCTTCATCTCTGCCAAGCGTAGGTATTGGCTGCTGATCCCATCCCTTCTGGACGTTTTTGAGCCAAATAGTCTTTGCAACAATCTGGTACTTTCATAATCATGATTACTGACGCTCGATTTTTGCATTCCAGATTTATTTAATTAAACGGATTTTAATTTCCAAGCTGCTATGTTGCAAATTGAGCTCATGTCTCTGCTTGTTGGTGGGATGGCTCAGCTGGAGAAGGCTGGCAAGAGACCCGAGAGAGGTAAACAACATTATCAGAGCCACAGATAGACACAAAACGCTGGAGTAACTCAGCGGGACAAGCAGCATCTCTGGAGGGAAGGACTAGCCCACCCATTCCTTCTCTGCAGATATGCTGCCTGTCCCGCTGAGTTACTCCAGCTTTTTGTGTCAATCTTCAGTTTAAACAGGTATCTGCAATTCCTTCATACACATTATCAGAGCCACAGTAAAGAGTATAGACGTTGAGGGGTGCAGTTATTAAGATGTTGGTGAGGTTCAGTTTCGGTCACCATGTCCGTGGATTGTCACCTTGTCGTGGTGGAGAAGCTTGTGTGGACCTGAGATCCCGAGAGCGATGTCGTCAGGAGCTATGCTCCTGGTAGGGCTACCCCATGGCGGTAAGGTTGAGGGGGAGGTCTCTGACAAAGAACAATCCAACCAAGACCTCAACGGTGGAACGGGCGGAGTACGATGGCTGACCTTAGTGGAGCGTTACAACGGCTGGGAAGGCGGATGAAGGCTGCGGCAGAAAAGGGTCTCCGGTCGTCTTGGACTCCATGCCACTGGATCCTGACCCAGATCTGTCAAGGACCCCACGTGGGGTGGCTGTCTGTGCACCAGTCTCCCCACGTTAAACAAAGTCACGCACAGGCGTCCTCCAACCCTGGAGACACCCATGGTCAGCCATGACTGGGGGGGGGGGGGGGGGGGGGTGATGAGAAGTTATAGGAAAGATGTTGCCAAGGGTGCTGAGAAGATTTACGAGGATGTTGGCAGAACTCGAGGGTCTGAGCTATAGGGAGAGGTTGAGTAGGCTGCGTCTCTATTCTTTGGAGCGGAGGAGGATGAGATGTGAGTGTAATAGATCGGGTAAACACAGAGTTCCTTGGCCAGAGAGTAGGAGTCGGGCCGAATGGCCTACTCTTGCACCTATTGTCTGTTGTCTATTGAGTCGGGAAGCAGAATACATAGGTTTAAGGTGAAAGGGGGAAAGATTTGATAGGAACCCGAGGGGTAATTTTTTTTCACAGAGGGTGGTGGGTGTATGGAACTAGCTACCAGAGGAGGCAGGTACGATCACAACGTTTAAGAATGGGCATCTCAAAACATGGGGGGACACTTCCCCCGTTCCCACAATGGGACTTCTGCCCATGGTTGAGAGGGATATGGGCCAAATGCAGGCAGGTGGGTAAGGTGGACTTGTTGGTCGGTGTGGGATAGTTGGGCCGAAGGTGTCCGAAAAGAAAGGGCATGTTCCGGGTCAAGAATAAAAGATTTAAAGGGGACCTGAGAGAGAACTTCTTCATACAGAGGTTGTTTGACAAGAGACAATAGGTGCAGGAGAAGGCCATTTGGTCCTTTGAGCCAGCACCGCCATTCAATGTGATCATGGCTGGTCATCCCCAATCAGTACCCCGTTCCCGCCTTCTCCCCATATCCCCTGACTCCGCTATCTTTAAGAGCCTCTCGCTTGAAAGTATCCAGAGAACCAGCCTCCACCGCCCTCTGAGGCAAAGAATTCCACAGACACACAACTCTCTGTAGGAAAGAGTGTTTCCTCGTCTCCGTTCTAAATGGCTTAGTCCTTATTCTTATACTGTGGCCCCTGGTTCTGGACTCCCCCAACATCAGGAACATGTTTCCTGCCTCTAGCGTGTCCAAGCCCTTAACAATCTTATATGTTTCAATGAGATCTCCTCTCATCCTTCTAAACTCCAGAGTGTACAAGCCCAGCCACTCCATTCTCTCAGCCAATGACAGTCCCACCATCCCGGGAAATAACCTTGTAAACCTACGCTGCACTGCCTCTATAGGAAGAATTGGACACTGCACCCACTGCTTGCAGGGGTAGTAGAGGCTGAGGGCCTTCCATCATTTCAGAAATACATGAACACCTGATGTGAGCTCAAATTGCAACACAGCAGTTTGCAGATTAAAATGAATTTAATTCAATAAATCTGGGATGGAAAATGTTTGCGGACGCAGTCCAGACCATCACGCCAACCAACCTCCCTTCCACTGACTCCATCTACACTTCAAGCTTCCTCGGCCTGGCCAGCAGCATAATCGCGGACCGGTCTCACCCCGGTCACTCCCTCTTCATCCCTCTCCCATCGGGCAAGAGGTACAGAAGTGTGAAAACGTACACCTCCAGACTGAGGGACAGTTCCTTCCCACCTGTGATCAGGCAACTGAACCGTCCTCTCACCAGCTAGAGCGCGGCCCTGCCCTCCCATCCACCTCATTGGAGACCTTTGAACATCACTTTATCTTGTACTGAATGTTGTATCCTTTCTCTGCACTCTATGGACATCTTGATCGTAATAATTTATAGTGTCTATTGGATAGCTCTCAACAAAAAGCTTTTCAACGTACATTTACAATGTATACGTGGCATTAATAAACTAAACTAACATTTTTAAAAACGAGTGTCAGCAAACATTGAGTCAGAGAATAATAGTCATACACAATGGAAACAGGCCCTTCATCCCAACTTGTTCGTATCAACCAGGATCCCCTTCCATACCAGTCCCACCTGCCTACTTTTAGCCCATATCCTTCAAAACCTTTCCTATTTATGTACTGTACCTGTCCAAAAATCTTGGAAATGTTGTAAATCGTGTACCTGCTCTTCTCCTTTTCGAGTCCACATCACAAGATTAGAAATTGTCCAGCCAGAGCTGAACTCACTTCTCGGCATCTGCATACAATGGCATTTGTTTGTTTTGTGCTTCTTGTGCATGGTGGTAGAATGATTGGTGGAAACAGGGCCGCGACGCGAATGCTCTTTCCTTGACCGCTTGTACCTGCTCGGGTACATCCTCTGGCAGCTTGTTCCATACACCCACCACCCATTGTGTGAAAAAAAACCCTCAGGTTCCTCGAAAATCTTTCTCTTCTTACCTCATGATTAAGAAACTATCAGTTTTTTGCATAGATAATACAAGGCAAAGAGGTCAGTAGACTAAGGGTTAGTAAAAGGGATTAATGGAGACTTCAGTACTTGCTGTTCTATGCAAGAATCCAGCGTCTGCAGTTCCTAGCGTTAATCTATCTATCTATAACTAAAACACTCATCTTGTATGTTTGTTTGATATATTTGTTTGTTTGTTTGCTTGTTTGATCCCGAAATACAGTAAAAACGGTACACAATAGTGCTACAATTTTAAACCCACCTTACTCATCATTGTCCTGCGGTGTGCAGTGGCACGTTTCATTCACATTGATGCTATATTATAAAAGTTATTGACTTTTTAAACATTAATAAACCTGGAGGTCGCGCTCCCACTTGCCGGCCGCGCCTGCGCAGTTGGGGGAGGGTTGCTGTGCCCGATATCCGCGCATGCGTAGTTAGGAAAGGGTTGCCGGGTCCGCCACCATTTTTAGATAGCCATTTTGAATCGCGCCACAACGGTGATCTCTGGCGTCACAACGGGAACCCGTCAGCCACACCTGCGCAGTTGGGCGCTATGGGTGAGTGGTGGAATGTTGCGTTGGGGACGTGGACCTAACAGGTCCGCGCTTGGCCTAGTGTTTTACAAAAATGTAGCATAACCTCCCTGCTCTTGCCTTCAATGGCCTGTCTAATAAAAGCCAGTGTGCATGTTCATGAGAACAGAAACATTCTCTTTCTCCTAACAATATTCACCAATTCTTTAGCCAGAGGGTGGTGAATCTGTGGAATTCATTACCATAGAAGGCTGCGGAGGCCAAGTCATTGAGTATTTTTAAATTGGAGATTTTGACAGGCTCCTGATTAGTACGGGTGTCAGGGGTTATTGGGAGAAGGCAGAAGAATGAGGTTGAGAGGGAAAAATAGATCAGCCATGATGGAATGGCGGAATAGACTCGATAGTCCGAATGGCCTAATTCTGCTCCAATGAGACTTACGAACTTTTGAACATTATTTCTGAACAAAATTAATTGTATAGATTTAGAAAAAAAATCAAAGTTAAACGTTAGATGCACAGAATAGGTACATCGAGGACCAGACGACATAGGTTTAAGGTGAAGGGGAAAAGATTTAATAGGAATCTGAGCAGGGGACTTTTTCACAAGTGGAACAAGCTGCCAGAGGAGGTAGTTGAGGCTGAGACTATTCCAATGTTTAACAAACAGTAAGACAGGTAAAACCATGTTTGTATACTCAGTGCTTGCCTGCGTCTCCATCTTCTATGATCTATTCCACATTTTCCTTGAGCTCCATTCCTTTTGTCCTATTTTCCTGAGCTTATGTATCTCCCTCCCCCCCCCCCCCCCCATGACATCAGTCTGAAGAACGGTCCCGACCTGAAAGGTCACCCCTTACTTCTCTCCAGAGATGCTGCCTGTCCCCGCTGAGTTATTCCAGCATTTTGTCTGTCTTTAGTTTAAACCAGCATAGAAACATAGAAACATAGAAAATAGGTGCAGGAGTAGGCCATTCAGCCCTTCGAGCCTGCACCGCCATTCAATGTGATCATGGCTGATCATCCAACTCAGTATCCTGTACCTGCCTTCTCTCCATACCTTTAACCACAAGGGCCACATCTAACTCCCTCTTAAATATAGCCAATGAACTGGCCTCAACTACCTTCTGTGGCAGAGAATTCCACAGAATCACCACTCTCTGTGTAAAAAATGATTTTCTCATCTCGGTCCTAAAAGACTTCCCCCTTATCCTTAAACTGTGACCCCTTGCTCTGGACTTCCCCAACATCGGGAACAATCTTCCTGCATCTAGCCTGTCCAACCCCTTAAGAATTTTGTAAGTTTCTATAAGATCCCTCCTCAATTTTCTAAATTCTAGCGAGTACTAGCCGAGTCTATCCCGTCTTTCTGCATATGAAAGTCCTGACATCCCAGGAATCAGTCTGGTGAACCTTCTCTGCACTCCCTCTATGGCAAGAATGTCTTTCCTCAGATTAGGAGACCAAAACTGTACACAATACTCCAGGTGTGGTCTCACCAAGACCCTGTACAACTGCAGTAGAACCTCCCTGCTCCTATACTGAAATCCTTTTGCTATGAATGCTAACATAACATTCGCTTTCTTCACTGCCTGTTGCACCTGCATGCCTACTTCCAGTGACTGGTGTACCATGACACCAAGGTCTCGTTGCATCTCCTCTTTTCCTAATTGGCCACCATTCAGATAATGTGCAGTTCCATCTGCAGTTCCCTTATGGACAGGTGCATGGACAGCACAGGTTTGGAGGGACATGGGCCATTCGCGGGGCAGGTGGGACTAGTGTATCTGGGACATGTTGGCCGGTGTGGGCAAGTTGGGCCGAAGGGTCTGTTTCCACGCTGTGTCAGCCTATGACAACCTGCAAGAGAGGCTGATGCCCGGGAGGTTTTATTCTCGGTAATATTTCAAAGTTTCTTGCAGGTGGAGTACCGTTCACCTGGTGGATCGGGAGAACCAATGAGAAGCAAACTTACTGGGATGGTTCACTGCCCGGACGTCAAACATGCGCGTGCGGATTGGAAGATAGTTGCCTGGATACGAGATATCGGTGTAACTGCGATGCTGACACTGATGAATGGTAGGGCGACATTTATTTCTGAAATAATGCATTGTTTCATGTTTGTTGCCTGGAATATTGTTACGCAAACTGTGGCTTGCCTGAACTGCCTTGCACCCATTACTGCTCCCCACTTCTCCTTGGTCTGAAGGAGGGTCTCGACCCAAAACGTCACCCGTTCCCTTTCCTCCAGAGATGTTGCTTGTCACGCTCAGTTACTCCAGCATTTTGTGTCTATCTCCGATTTAAACCAGCATCTGAAGTTCTTTGCTACACACTTGTTCCCACCGTGTCATCTTTTTCATGTAGTTATATTTGTCAATGGTTCGATGGATAGGTTGGGCCGAAGGGCCTGTTTCCACACTGTATGACTTTGTGACCCGTGGTTGTTACACCCATTCTGGACCTAGGTGTCTGTGACACCTGTCGCCTTTGTTCACCTGTTACCTGCCAAGCTTTCTCCTGCCCGTCCAAAAGCACTGAATCCGGGCTGCAGTTTCCGAGCTGTGCAAACAGACTGTGGTCTGTCGAAGGCTTAATTTGTCAGATACATTACTAAATCCAGGTGGGCTTTCAGATTACGGAGAACATGCAAACTCCACACAAACAGCACCTGAGGGCAGGATCAAACCCGGGTGTCTGGTGCTGTGAGACAGCAGCTCTACCCGCTGCACCACTGTGCTGCCCTAATGAAGTGGCTAAGAAAGGAGATTCAAGATTCAATTTAATTGTCACATGTACCAATTAAGGAACAGTGAAATATGAGTCACCATACAGCCCATACTAAGTAAAAAAGCAAAAATGCACACAGCACATAAAATAAAGGTTAATATAAACATCCGCCACAGTGGAATCACCATTCCTCACTGTGATGGAAGGCATTAAAGTTCAGTCATCTTCCGCCTTTGAACGGGACAGTTGCCGACGGTCCGATGTTTCAAGCCCTCTCGTTGGGATGATCGAAACTCCGGCGTCTAAATGGATCGGAACACTCCGCGGCATGGAGCTCCCGAGTCATCCGCTTCTTACCGGAGACCGCTGCTTCACGGTGTTAATGTACGCAGGCCCCGCGGTCGGAGCTCCAACACTGGCGATCCTCGGCAAAACATATCAGGCTTTGCGATTGTAAGTCCGTGCCGCACCCACGGCTTGAAGCTCCGGGCCGGTCTCCAGGAAAGGCCGCACCACTCAATGTTGTAGGCCTCAAACGAGGGGCGGAAATGCGACATGGAGAAAAATCGCACCTACGTCGAGGTAAGTGACTGAAAAAGGTTTCCCCTGATCCCCCCCATCGTACCCCCCACCAACCCCCACATAAAACATACCAAGCAAGCAAATATTCAAGAACAGAGAAGGGACAAGGCAGACTGCTAGTGAGGCAACCATTATGGGAAGGAGATGCAGACATGCATATTCAATACGAAGGAGCTGAGGAAAAGAGACGAGGAAGAATTTCTTTAGTCAGCGGGTGGTGAATATGTAGAGTACATTTCCACAGAAGGTTGTAGAGGCAAAGCCAATGGGTGTTTTTAAAGTAGAGATTGATAGATTTTTGATTAGTAATTATATTCTGTAATTTTAGCTCCGACACTTAACCACTAAAAGTGAATCTTCGGCACAAGTGCTGCATGAATTGCAATGCAGGGGACAGGCCTCTTAACCTTGGTACAGGTTCTTTCATCTAAGAAGAAAGGAGATGAGGAGGACTTTCTTTAGTCAGAGGGTGGTGAATCTGTGTAATTCATTGCAACAGGAGGCTGTGGAGGCCAAGTCAACGGATATTTTCAAGGCAGAGGTAGATAGAATCTTGATTAGTACGGGTGTCAGGGGTTATGGGGAGAAGGTAGGAGAGTGGGGTTGAAACATAGAAACATAGAAACATAGAAAATAGGTGCAGGCGGAGGCCATTCAGCCCTTTGAGCCAGCACTGCCATTCATTGTGATTATGGCTGATCATCCCCCTATCAATAACATTGAGAGGGAAATATAGATCAGCCATGATTGAATGACAGACTGAATGGCCTAATTCTGCTCCTATGAACTCTAATTTTATTGCATAAGTTCTCTGTAGCTCAACGTGTTCACATTGGTCCAAAGTTTTGAATGCCACTACTCAGAGCCGAAGAGAAGTTAACGGTGAAGAGAATGATCTCTGCTCACCGATTTAATATCCAAAGGAGTACACAGCTACGTGGCGAACCAGGGAACTAAGGAACTCAAGGTAGACCTGAAGGAAGGGAAGGGTGTCCAACAGAATGATGGAAACGGGGAAAAAAAATCATAATGCTTGGAAACTGAAAGCATACAATGAGGATTTTATTGTTTTTTTGACCAGATGATCCATCCTTAATAATTTAACAGCACAGTGGATATGACACTCATTGACTCAGAGTGAAACGAGTGGGAATGCTTTGCTGGATTTGCTGAGCTTGCTCTGAAGCTGCCCATTGGAGATAAAGCAAAAAAAATAATCTTCGCACAAAGGCTATGAGCACTCAGCAGTTTCTTGGAGTGGGCAGCCTGTGTAAAGGCTCGCAACCTAATTTAAAACTAGATTGATAATTCTGCACTCAATTCAAGTCCCACTTATGTTTGGATTGGCTCTGGGTTAAGCAGCGCTTATACTCTGAAGCTACCATTCGCTTTTATTCCACTACTCCTCCCATCCTATCTCTTTCAGCATCACCACCAACTACTTCAAATTCCTGGGTGTGCACTTTTCCAAAGATCTCCGACCGGAAGGCATTGCAGAGGGTGGTGAAAATTGCCCAACGCATCACCGGTTCCACGCTCCCCTCCATTGAGTCTGCCCAAAGCAAGCGCTGTCTGCGGAGGGCGCTCAGCATCGCCAAGGACTGCTCTCACCCCAACCATGGACTGTTTACCCTCCTACCATCCGGGAGGCGCTACAGGTCTCTCCGTTGCCGAACCAGCAGGTCGAGGAACAGCTTCTTTCCGGCGGCTGTCTCTCTACTCAACAACGTACCTCGGTGACTGCCAATCACCATACCCCCCCCCCTCCGGACACTTATTATTTTTTTATTCAAATCGTTTGCTATGTCGCTCTTCAAGGGAGATGCTAAATGCATTTCGTTGTCTCTGTACTGTACACTGACAATGACAATTAAAATTGAATCTGAATCTGAATCTCTCCTGGTCCCAGCACACTGATGCAATCATAAAGAAAGCACATCAGTGCCTCCTACTTCCTGAGTAGACTACGGAGAGTCGGCATGTCAAAGAGGACTCTCTCGAACTTCTACAGGTGCACTGTAGAGAGCATGCTGGCTGGTGCATCGTGGCTTGGTTCGGCAACCTGGGGGACCAGGAGAGGAAAAGAATGCAGAAAGTTGTAACCACTGCCCAGTCCATCATCGGCTATGACCTCCCCACCATCGAAGGGATCCATCGCAGTCGCTGCCTCAAAAAGGCAGCCAACATCATCAAGGACCCACACCATCCTGGCCACTCACTCATCTCTCTGCTGCCATCGGGCAGAAGGTACAGGAGCCCGAAATCTGTTACATCCAGGTTCTTCCCCACAGCCATCAGACTATTAAACTTGCCAACAAGCAGACTCTGAACTGTAACAGCCTATTGCATTTTATCTGCTTATTTATGTGTATATTGAACTGAACTGTTCTGTATTTTTGCTTACAATACTCTGTTGTGCTGCAGCAAGCAAGAATTTCATTGTCCTATCAGGGACACATGACAATAAAGTCTCTTGGCTTGACTTGAAATGTGTGTGGTACTGTGGGTCTGTGGGCTCTTGATCATCTCCGATCATAATGGTTCAGCCTTTGTTGACCAGCGGGAGGGTTGCTGCCACACAACGCCAGAGACCCGTGATCGAACCTGACTAGGGGCGCTGTCTGTACCGAGTTCTCCTTTCTTATCCGCTTCACTCAGGCGGCGCAGTGGTGCAGCGGGGTAGAGCTGCTGCCTCACTGCACCAGACACCCGGGTTCAATCCTAACCACGGGTGTAGGCTGTGTGGAGTTTGCATGTTCTCCCTGTGACCACGTGGGTCTTCTCTGGGTGCTCGGCTTTCCTCCCATATTCCAAAGGTGTGCAGGTTTGTAGGTTAATTGGCTTCTACTAAGTGTCCCTAGTGTGTAGGATAGCACTAGGGTACGTGTGATTGCTGTATCTCTAAACTTTGTTGGCTGTACCTTGGACAGTGAAGACCTAACTTCTGATTTTTCTGCTTTGTTCAATGTGTAAGACACTCCTTATAAACCATCTCTTTGTCCAAGATTAGATTAGATTAGATTAGATTAGATTCCTTTATTTGTCATTCTGAACAAAATTTTGCTGCCTGCAGTCATACATATAATAATAAATAACAAAACACACAATGAACACAAATTAACATCCACCACAGAGAGTTCACCAGGCACCTCCTCACTGTGATGGAGGCAAAAGTCTTAAAGTCACTGTCTCTTCCCTCCTGATTCTCCCTCTGCGCTGAGGCGATCCAGGCCTCCGTTGTTGTTACCCACCAGGCCATGGTAAGTCAACCCCGCGGCTCAACCGAGCTCCGCCAATGGGCCGGTTCAAGCTCCGCGGCCCGGGGTGTTCGAAGCTGCCGAAGATGCCGCCCTCCAGTCCAGCGGGCGAAGCTGTTGCCGCGGGAGCTCCGGAAAAACAGGTCACCAACTTGTGACCTGTGAGCTCCCGACGATGTCGTCCACTGGCCCGCGGCCGAGCCCCGGATTCAGGTCGCGGCCGCCGGAACGCCGCCTCAGCCCCGAGTCAGGCTGCCGCCACCGGAACTCCGAATTCGGCCAGCCTCGCGTTGGTAAGTCCTGGCTGGCTCTGCTTCCGGAGCCTGGAGGTCGGTCGCAGTTGGAGGCCGCCAGCTCCGCCATTAGGCCTCAGCGCAGACGGAGGCAGAGAAGGGGAATACGACAAGAAGAGTCGCATTCCCCCGAAGGAAGAGACAAGAAAACATGTTTCCCTCCCCCCACCACATAACACAACCTAATAAACTAATATTTTTAAAAAAAACAACAAAAAAAGTGAAACCAGACGGACACCAGGCGAGCCGCAGCTGTTCAACAGTGCCGCCACTTCCAAGCTCTTTGGACATCTCCCCATGTAATTTGCGATCATGTTTATTTGTTTAGAAGTGGACCTTTGAAGAATCTTGGCATGCTTTGCTACTCTGAAAGCACTTTATAAATGAAAACTTATTGTTCTAGATGTAGGTCTGTGTCAGGGTTTATAAATTACCTTCAAAAGGCTTTGTAATATCTGATATTTATAGACTGCATCTGTAAGATATTACGGCAGTAGCAGGTAGATATAAACAAGCACAGGTTTTCAGTGCATGCTGTTGACAGTGTGGGTCATCTTTATTTTACAACAGTACACTGTGCATACTCACAAATATTCTCGAGACTGATAACATGATGAATATTCCAGTAGCGCAGTTTGATAATGAATGAGACTGATAAGATAATGAAGATAATAAGACCGATAAGATAAGCTGTCCATACGGAGTTTGTACATTTTCCCCGTGACCTGCGTGGATTTTCTCCGAGATCTTCGGTTTCCTCCTACACTCCAAAGACATACAGGTTTGCAGGTTAATTGGCTTTCTGTAAAAGGGACCACGTCGCCCCGATCCTGGCCTCTCTCCACTGGCTCCCTGTGCGGTTCCGCATAAACTTCAAGATTCTCCTCCATGTCTACAAAGCCCTCAATGGGCTTGCCCCCACCTACATAAAAAGTCTTCTCACCCACCACTCCACCTCCAGGCCCCTCAGATCGGCCGACTTGTGGTTGCTGAATATCCCACGGTCTAGGCATAAGCTCAGGGGCGACCGCACCTTTGCGGTTGCAGCCCCTAGACTGTGGAACAGCATCCCCTTTCCCATCAGAACTGCCCCCTCCATCGACTCATTTAAGTCAAGACTAAAGACTTATCTATACTCCCAAGCCTTTCCTGACGTC
This sequence comes from Leucoraja erinaceus, assembly GCF_028641065.1. Taxonomy (NCBI): domain Eukaryota; kingdom Metazoa; phylum Chordata; class Chondrichthyes; order Rajiformes; family Rajidae; genus Leucoraja; species Leucoraja erinaceus. Next base: position 74,510,585 of record NC_073383.1, on the reverse strand, counting down.
CTCTGAGTGAGGGCTGCATGTATATATGTATGTAGTTTGTTTTGTTGTGCTATTCTTATAACAAATGTAAAGCACTTTGGCCAACGATATATTGATATGCTATTGATATGCCATTTATTGTCACTATACATGTACAGTGAAACTGAAAGCTGCTCGTACTCAGTGCATACATACAATTTTACACAAAAAACAAGAAACAGAAAAACAAAACAGAAGGGAGATGGGGGGGGGAATAGGTGCACAAATTCTACGGCGCTACATACATATATACATATATACAGATGGAAGTCCGTGTTGGGCGGTGTAGTCAGCAACGAGAGTTGTTTTTTAAATGTGCTATATAAATAAATGTGACTTGAATTGACTTGACTTCTGTAAGTCCGCCCATCAGTCAGCCCATCAGTCTGAAGAAGGGTTTCGGCCCGAAACGTCGCCTATTTCCTTTGCTCCATAGATGCTGCTGCACCCGCTGAGTTTCTCCAGCATTTTTGTGTACCTTCTGTAAATATAAATTGTCCACTAGTGTGTGTAGGATAGTGTTAGTGTGCGGGGGGATCGCTGGTCGGCGCGGACTCGGCGGGCTGAAGGGCATGTTTCCGCACTGTATCTCTAAACTAAACTAAACTAAACATCGCAAGACACAACTAAAGGGCCTGTCCCACTTACGCGACCTTTACAGGTGACTGCCGGCATCCGTGATAGGTCGCTGAAATTTTGGTCATGAGAGGTCTCCTATGGTCGTGTGAGGTCTACAAAGAGTCGTAGCACCTTTCTGGTCACAGCTGAATTTTCAACATGTTGAAAATTTCGGCGACCTATCACCATTGCTACAGTTATACAAGACATTGGAAAGGCCACATGTCTGGACAGAAGGAATGGGTGACGTTTCAGGTCGAGACCCTTCTTCAATTACTCCAGCATTTTGTGTCGCTCTTCGGTGCTAACCAGCATCAGCAGTTCCTTCCTGCACATTGGAAAGGCCACGTTTGCAGTACTGTTTATTGGATGAACAGTGGTTGTTCTAGCTGTGGGAACAAATGCATTAAATGGGAAAGGGTGCAAGAAAGATTAATGAGGATGTTAACACCAAGGCTGGAGTAACATCAGCGCGACAGGCAGCACATCTGGATAGAAGGAATGGGAGACATTTCGGGTCGAGAACCTTCTTCAGACTGAGAGTCAGGGGAGAGGGAGACACAGAGATAAGGAAGTGTAAGGTGTGAAAACAAGGTATCAAAGGGGACGAAGTTCAAGGAAAATGTAAAATGTAACATGGATCAATGTTAGCTTGGGGAAGGTGAAAACGAGGCATACTAAATAAAATTTAATCAGGAGGACAGTCCAACTAGTCAGAGAATTAGGTAGTATGACATGATGTTAGCATCCTCATTAATCCTCATTCTTACACCTTTTCCTATAATGCCATTGTGTCTATAGCAGAATATCCATTGTTGATCGAGTAAACAGTACTGCAAACATGACCTTTCAAATGTGTAGGAAGGAACTGTAGATGCTGGTTTACACCGAAGATAGACACAAAATGCTGGAGTAACTGAAGAAAGGTCTCGACCCAAGACGTCACCCGTGAAATGTGTGTCATTGATGTTCATACCTCTGGGGTGTAAGCTGCCCAAGCAAAAAATTAGGTGCTGTTTCTCCAATTTGGGCTGCACCTCACTCTGACAGTGGACAGAAATGTTAACTCCATGTATCGACAGGGAGGCCATAACTTCTCAGGAATCAGGTTGTGAGCGTATGTATGTGTGTGAATTGGCATGTGAATGTGTGCGTCATGTGAGTGCATGTGCATGAGTGCGTGTATAAACACATGTATGTATGTATGCACAAGTGTTTCTGTGTGTCTGCATTCATATGTGCATACTCACTTTCATATCACTCTTCAAGAGTCTCTATTCTTCAATTACAGAGCAGGACTGTTGCCAGGAATCGAGGGCCTGAGTTATAAGGAGATGTTGGGCAGGCTAGGACTTTATTCCTTGGAGCACAGGAGGATGAGGAGTGATCTTATAGAGTCATAGAGTCATACAGCGTGGAAACAGGCCCTTCGGCCCAACTTCCCCACGCCGACCAACATGTCCCATCTATCCTCGCCTTTTGGCCCATATCCCTCTAAACCCGTCTTATCCATGTACCTGTCTAAATGTGTCTTAATCACTGTGATAGCACCTGCTAACACTGTGATAGTACCTGCACATGTACGATCTTATGGAGGTACTGTTGTATAGAGGTGTATAAGATAATAAGTGGTTGACATGGTGGCGCAGCAGTAGAGTTTCAGCCTTTCAGCACTTGCAGTGCCCGGGTTCGATCCCGACTACAGGTGCTGTCTGGACAGAGTTTGTACGTTCTCCCCGTGACCTGCATGGGTTTTCTCTGAGATCTTTGGTTTCCTCCCACATTCCAAAAATGTACAGGTTTGTAGGTTACTTGGCTTGGGTTTGTACACTTGGTTAATAAGTATAAATTGTCCTTAGATTGTGTCCCTACAAGCATTTTCGTTAACGGATTGCTGGTCGGTGCGGACTCGATGGGCCAAAGGGCCTGTTTCCACGCTGTACCTCTAAACTAAACTAAACTAAAATGAGGAGAATAGAGAAGGTAATGTCTTTCACACAAGGAAGGGGAATCAAGAACAAGGTGAAATAGTTTAAGGTGAGAGGGGAAAGATTTAATTGAAACCTGAGGGGCGACTTTTTCTCACAGAGGGTGGTAGGCATAAGGAACAAGCTGCCAGAGGAGGCAGTTGAGGCAGGTACCAAAATAAAATGTAAAAGTCAATTGAACAGGTACATGGATAGGAAAGGTTTAGAGAGGTATGGGCCTAATGCGTAGGCAGGTGGAACAAGTGTAGAAAGGGCATGTTGGTCAACATGGCCAAGTTGGGCCAAAGGGCCTGCATCCATGCTGTAGGACTCTATAGTTGTTATCAGCCCCTCTGGCCTGAAGCTGGTAACCCACAGAAATGTTGCTTATGACAGATATTTTAGTTTTTTTAGTTTAGTTTAGATACAATGCTGAAACAGGCCCTTCGGCCCACCGAGTCCACGCTGACCAGCGAGCCCTGTACATTAATACTATCCCACACACACTGGGCTCAATTTATATTTGATACCAAGCCAGTTAACCTACAAACCGATGATAGACACAAAAAGCTGGGGTAACTCAGCGGGTCAGACAGGATCTCTGGAGACAAGGAGTAGGTGACATTTCAGGTCGCGTCCCCTCTTCAGACTGAGGGTCAGGGGAGAGGGAAAGGAGAGATATAGATGGTGATGTAGAGAGATATAGAGAGGATGTTGCTGAACTCTCGTTGGAGAGAGACGAAGAGAAGTTCTTCAAAGTAGGCACACCGTGAGGAGATTTCGCAGTGGAGCCGATGAGACGTGTAAACCTGCACGTCTTTGGAAAGCAAAAGATCTCGGGGAAAACTCACGCAGGCCATGGGGAGAACGTACAATCTCCGTACAGACAAGCGCCCGTAGTCAGGAAGTAACCCGGGTGTCTGGCGCTGTGAGGCAGCAACTCTACCGCTGTGCCGCCCACGGTGGTGCTGAAAGCTGAAGTGATTTTTAATGACAAACCAATTTTTACTGAATTTTGATGCATCGCGCAATTACATTTAATAAGATGTAACACAGCCCTTAATAACTGGAAGAAAAGAAATATAGACATTTGATATACTGGAGAATTGTACGACTGTGTAATATTGAATTTCTGTGGAGTTATGACCTTCATTAGTACTGTTCCATTTCAAAATTATTACATAAATATCATCACCAGATGGTGTTTTTGTGCGCGTGTATGTATTCAATGTTTTACCATATCAGTCAAATGCTTCCATTTCAGTCATTTCCTTGATGAGACACAAAGTTTGATTAAACCAACTGATGCAGGTACAGCAGGCAGCGAAGAAAGCTATTGGCATGTTAGAAACATAGAAACATAGAAATTAGGTGCAGGAGTAGGCCATTCGGCCCTTCGAGCCTGCACAGCCATTCAATATGATCATGGCTGATCATCCAACTCAGTATCCCGTACCTGCCTTCTCTCCATACCCCCTGATCCCCTTAGCCACAAGGACCACATCTAACTCCCTCTTAAATATAGCCAATGAACTGCCCTCAACTACCCTCTGTGGCAGAGAGTTCCAGAGATTCACCTGAAAAAGTTTTTCTCATCTCGGTTTTAAAGGATTTCCCCCTTATCCTTAAGCTGTGACCCCTTGTCCTGGACTTCCCCAACATCGGGAACAATCTTCCTGTATCTAGCCTGTCCAACCCCTTAAGAATTTTGTAAGTTTCTATAAGATCCCCTCTCAATCTCCTAAATTCTAGAGAGTATAATCCAAGTCTATCCAGTCTTTCTTCATAAGACAGTCCTGACATCCCAGGAATCAGTCTTGTGAACCTTCTCTGCACTCCCTCTATGGCATTAATGTCCTTCCTCAGAATTGGAGACCAAAACTGTACGCAATACTCCAGGTGTAGTCTCACCAAGACCCTGTACAACTGCAGTAGAACCTCCCTGCTCCTATACTCAAATCTTTTTGCTATTAAAGCTAACATACCATTCACTTTCTTCACTGCCTGCTGCACCTGCATGCCTACTTTCAATGACTGGTGTACCATGACACCCAGGTCTCGCTGCATCTCCCCTTTTCCTAATCGGCCACCATTTAGATAATAGTCTGCTTTCCTGTTTTTGCCACCAAAATGGATAACCTCACATTTATCCACATTATACTGCATCTGCCAGACATTTGCCCACTCACCCAGCCTATCCAAGTCATCTTGCAGTCTCCTAGCATCCTCCTCACAGCTAAAACTGCCCCCCAACTTAGTGTCATCCGCAAACTTGGAGATATTGCTTTCAATACCCTCATCCAGATCATTAATATATATTGTAAATAGCTGGGGTCCCAGCACTGAGCCTTGCGGTACCCCACTAGTCACTGCCCGCCATTGTGAAAAGGACCCGTTTACTCCTACTCTTTGCTTCCTGTTTGCCAGCCAGTTCTCTATCCACATCAATACTGAATCCCCAATTCTGTGTGCTTTAAGTTTGTATACTAATCTTTTATGTGGGACCTTGTCGAAAGCCTTCTGGAAGTCCAGATACACCACATCCACTGGTTCTCCCCTATCCACGCTACTAGTTACATCCTCGAAAAAAATCTATAAGATTCGTCAGACATGATTTACCTTTCGTAAATCCATGCTGACTTTGTCCAATGATTTCACCACTTTCCAAATGTGCTGCTATCCCATCTTTAATAACTGACTCTAGCAGTTTCCCCACTACCGATGTTAGACTAACTGGTCTGTAATTCCCCGTTTTCTCTCTCCCTCCCTTCTTAAAAAGTGGGGTTACGTTTGCTACCCGCCAATCCTCAGGAACTACTCCAGAATCTAAAGAGTTTTGAAAGGTTATTACTAATGCATCCACTATTTCTGGAGCTACTACCTTAAGTACTCTGGGATGCAGCCTATCTGGCCCTGGGGATTTATCGGCCTTTAATCCATTCAATTTACCCAACACCACTTTCCAACTAACCTGGATTTCACTCAATTCCTCCAACTCTTTTGACCCGCAGTCCCCTGCTATTTCCAGCAGATTATTTATGTCTTCCTTAGTGAAGGCGGAACCAAAGTAGTTATTCAATTGGTCCGCCATATCCTTGTTCCCCATGATCAACTCACCTGTTTCTGACTGCAAGGGACCTACATTTGTTTTAGCTAATCTCTTTCTTTTCATATATCTATAAAAGCTTTTGCAGTCAGTTTTTATGTTCCCTGCCAGTTTTCTTTCATAATCTATTTTTCCTTTCCTAATTAAGCCCTATGTCCTCCTCTGCTGGTCTCTGAATTTCTCCCAGTCCTCTGGTATGCTGCGTTTTCTGGCTAATTTGTACACATCATCCTTCGCTTTGATACTATCCCCGATTTCCCTTGTTATCCACTACCTTCCCTGATTTATTCTTTTGCCAAACTGGGATGAACAATTTTTGTAGTTCATCCATGCAGTCTTTAAATGTCTTCCATTGCATATCCACTGTCAACCCTTTTAGAATTAATTGCCAATCAATCTTGGCCAATTCGCGTCTCATACCCTCAAAGTTACCTTTCTTTAAATTCAGAACCATTGTTTCTGAATTAACATTGTCACTCTCCATCCTAATGAAGAACTCAACCATATTATGGTCACTCTTGCCCAAGACTGCTAACTAACCCTTCCTCATTACTCAATACAGGAGCAAAGAGGTCCTTCTGCAGTTGTACAGCACCCTGGTGAGACTGCACCTGGAGTATTGTGTGCAGTTTCAGTCTCCTAATTTGAGGAAGGACATTCTTGCTATTGAGGGAGTGCAGTGTAGGTTCACGAGGTTAATTCCCGGTATGGCGGGACTGTTATATGGTGAAAGAATGGGACAACTGGGATTGTATTCAGTGGAATTTAGAAGGATGAGAGGATGTTATAGAAACATAAAATTATTACAGGATTTGACACGCAACAGGCAGGAAAAATGTTCTCGATGTTGGGGGAGTCCAGAACCAGGGGCCACAGTTTAAGAATAAGGGGTAGGCCATTTAGAACTGGGATGAGGAAAAACATTTTCACCCAGAGAGTTGTGAATGTGTGGAATTCTCTGCCTCAGAAGGCAGTGGAGGGCGACTCACTGGATGCATTCAAAAGAGAGTTGGATAGAGAGCTTAGGGCTAGCGGAATCAAGGTATATGGGGAGAAGACAGGAATGGGGTACTGATTATAGATGATCAGCCATGATTGCATTGAATAGCGGTACTGGCTAGAAGGGCCTAATGGCCCACTCCACCTCTATTTTCGATGTATCTGTATTATTGATATAATTGCCACAAGCCTCTTTAATTTCAGCAAGCACCTATTCAGTTCAGTTTCACTTTAGTTTATTGTCACGTGTACCGATGTACAATGAAAAGCTGTCGTTGTGTGCTATCCTGCTTGCAGAAAGACAATACATGGTTTTAGTTTTTAGGTTTGGAGATAGACTGGAAACACTGAAAAGTTTGGCAGAAGTCAATAATCAGAATGTTTTTTTCCCCCAGTTTGACATAGTGATCAGCATCGGCCGCGCCGACCAGCGATCTCCACATAAGGCTATCCTACACACGTTAGGGACAGTTTAACAATGGTACCAAAGCCAATTAACCTGCAATCCCGTGCGTCTATGGAGTGTGGAAGTAAACAGGAGATCCCGGCGAAAACCCACGCAGGTCACATGGAGAACGTACAAACTCCATACAGACCATCACCTGTAGTCAGGATCGATCCCGGGCCTCTGGTGCTGTAAGGCAGCAACTCCACCGCTGACCTTCTCTCTCCATTTTCTCTGGCTCCTTAGCCCTGGCCTAAGGATTCCTGAGACTCTTGTGGGGATAAACGCGCTTCCGGGCTGGGATGTGTAGGAAGTAACTGCAGATGCTGGTTTAAACCAAAGATAGACACAGAAAGCTGAATTAACTCAGCGGCATAGGCAACATCTCTGGAGAGAAGGAATGGGTGACGTTTCGGGTCGAGACCCTTCTTCAGACTGAGAGATCAGGCAGGACTTCAGGACTGGTAGATCTTCCTGTTATTGACCTCGGCAGCCTGAGTTAAAGAAGAGTTAATCACGCTGCTGATCACAATGCCAAACTGGGGGAAAAAAACATTCTGATCATTGACCTGCCAAGCTTTTCAGTTTATTGGGGAAACATTTTAAGGTCTGTACGGATCATTGAATAATTCCAATAAGTTGACAAGGAGTCTGGACCAAGGGGCGGCATCCAGGGAACCTGCCTCCACCGAGGCAGAGAATTCCACAGACTCACCACTCTCTGTGAGAAAATGTGTTTCCGTTCTAAATGGCTTACTCCTTATTCTTAAACTGTGGCCCCTGGTTCTGGACTTCCCCAACGTCAGGACCATGTTTCCTGCCTCTAGCGTGTCCAAACCCTTAACAATTTTATATGTTTCAATGAGATATCCTCTCATCCTTCTAAATTCCAGAGTGTACAAGCCCAGCTGCTCCATTCTCTTAGCATATGACTCCCGCCATCCCAGGAATTAACCTTATAATAGAACCAGTGTAGAATAGAACCAGTGTATGGGCGTTCATTGGTCGGCGCGGACTCGTTGTGTCTGCTTCCATGGTGTATCTCTGAAAATAAAACAAAAATTAAGAAAAAAATGAAACTAAAAACTTACTTTAGGGAAAGGAAGATCAAATGCAGAAGATATACCTTGTACCTTGTGGTCATCACTTCTGAAGAGTCCACCAGGGACTATACTGGAAGTTGGACGATTTATACTGGACAATTTTTACATTTATCAGGTCAATTAACCTGCAAAACTGCGCATCTTTGGAAATGTGGGAGGAAACCGAAGATCTCGGAGAAAACCCAAGTAGGTCACGGGGAGAATGTACAAACTCCGTACAGACAGCGCCCGTAGTCGGGATCTAACCCAGGTCTCCGGCGCTGCAATTTGCTGAAGGCAGCAACTCTATTGCTGTGCCACCATGTCTGAGAGTGTAGGGTGGTGAATCTGTGGAATTCTTTGCCACAGAAGGCTGTGGAAGCCAAGTCAATGGGTATTTTTAAGACAGAGATAGATTAGTATGGGTGTCAGGGGGAGCGAAGGAAAAAGGCAGCGTTTCGGGCCGAAACCCTTCTTCAGACTGATCAGGGGTGGGGGTGGGTGGGGACAAGAAAGGGAAAAGGAGGAGTAGCCGGAAGGCTGGAGGGTGGGAGGGGACAGCAGGGGAGCTGATGGGGTTAGTTATTTAAGGCAGGGGATGGGGATAGTGATTCAGACTTATGTAAAACCTGACTCAGTTCATGGTTCACGGAACATAACCTTTATGTAAGTTGGGCAGTTTCTGCACTATACTAGTGGAGTCTCCATGCAGAGAAATCTCTACTAATCTCTACCCAACTACTAAACTCAGCAAAACTCTTAACTAAGGGTAGCACGGTGGCACAGCAATAGTGTTGCCACCTTACAGCGCCTGCGATCTGGGTTCGATCCGGACTACGGGTGCTTGTCTGTACAGAGTTTGTACGTTCTTCCCGTGACCTGTGCGGGTTTTCACTGGGAAGCTCCCGTTTCCTTTCACACTCCAAAGACGTGCAGGCTTGTCGGCTAATTGTCCCTAGTGTGTGTAGGATAGTGTTAGTGTGCAGGGATCACAGGTCGGCGTGGACTCGGTGGGCCCAAGGGCCTAGTTCCACACTGTGTCTCTATACTAAACTAAACTAAACAAAACTAAACCAATTTAAACTAAACTAAACTAAACTAGACTTCAGCACTACCACTGCAAGAACTTCAGTACAATGATTGTGTTAGCCAGAGACTGGTAACATACCTCCTTTCACAGTGTAGTGGCTGTTGCACTAATAATATCTTTATATGAGCAGTGGGAGCAGTAATTTTGTTTCCCATCTATATATAGAGCCTGCCTTACCAGAGGGCAGTAGAGTTCTTGGGAGAGATGTCGAGGAACTAAATCAAAATAATGAGACCTATTGCATTTGAAAAGGGACAAAAAGCAGTTTATCAACAGAACACTCGTCTCATTAATGCTCTGAGTCTGTGATATAGAAACATGGAAAGTCATTGCAAGATGAGGCTATTTGGCCCTTCGAGCCTGCACCGCCATTAATTGTGATCATGGCTGATCATCCACAATCAGTAACCCGTGTCTGCCTTCTCCCCTTATGCATTGATTCCACTAGCCCCTCGAGCTCTATCTAACTCTCTATTAAATTAATCCAGTGACTCGGCCTGCACTGCCTTCTGTGGCGGAGAATTCCACAAATTCACAACTCTCTGGGTGGAAAAAGTGCCGTCTCACTCGCACTGTCTATCGCACTGTACTGGGACATATAAAATTGGCATGACTTCAGAAAGTTTTTGTTGCATGTCAGAACAAAGCTCTAATGCAATGATAAGGATGGCCGGCACTGTCATGGAGTGCTGGCTTTTGGATTCACGTATCAATGAGATAAAATTAACGGGTGTCACAAGAGACCGCCAATGTTGTAATCTGGAGCAAAAATCAAACTGCTGGAGGAACTTAGCTGGTCGGGCAGGGTGGATGGAAACAAAGGTTCGAGTTCATATTCATAGGTGGTGGGAGCAGATTTAGGCCATTCAGCCCATCAAGTTTACTCCACCATTCAATCATGGCTGATCTAAATTTCTCTCATAACCCCATTCTCCTGCTGAGTTTAGAGAGAGATAAGGGCCTGTCCCATTTAGGCGATTTTTTTAGGCGACTGCCGGGGACTAGGCTGTTGCCACACGGTTGCCGGGGTGTCACCTGTATGGTCGTGAGTAGTCTCCTCAGTCGCCCATAAAGGTCGTGGCGTTTTCTGGTCTCCACTGGATTTTGAAATGTTCAAACCGTTTTGGCGACAGTCGGCTTGGGCTTGTCGTAGTTTGTCTTCTCCTCACGTAGGTGCTGTCGTATGTCATTGCCAGGATGGCGTAGGTTGTCGCCAGGTGACGTAGGTTGCCGCCGGTAATGACTTTGATGAATTCCATTGTCTTAGTCACCGGCAGTCGGCTAAATATCCGCCTAAGTGGGACTTGCCCAATAGTCCAGTCGGCGACCTGCTACGAACATGACAGTCGCCTAAAAAAATTGCCCAGTGGGACAGGCCCTATACAGCAAGGAAATAAGCCATTTGGCCCATCAAGTCCATGCCGAACATCGATCGCAGCGCATCGGTGGAGTTGCCGCCTTAGAGCGCCAGAAACCCGGTTTCGATCCTGACTACGAGTGTTGTTTCCACGTTCTCCCTGTGACCACGTGGGCTTTCCCCGAGCACTCCGCTTTCCTCCTACACGCCAAAGATGTACAGGTTTATAGGTTCATTGACTTTGGTGAAATTGTAAAATATCCCTAATGTGTAGGATAGTGCTTGTGTAAAGGGTGAATCCTGGTCGGGACGGACTTGGTGGGCCGAAGCAGAGAGTCCCTGACCCGAAACATCACCTATCCATGTTCTCCAGAGACATTGCCTGACACGTTGAGTTACTCCAGCACTTTGGGACCTTTTTGTATTCCAGCATCTGCAGTTCCTTTTTTCTAAATATATGGGATGCTTGTGCAACAGCAGCCTATGTGAGTGATGGGTGGTTTGCAACTGTGACATTTAATATTGATAAGTTAGGCCAGGTACAAAGATGTGGGCCCCATTACATGAAACTATCTCCTGAAAGTTAATCTTTGTTAAGTACGTCAGTACAGATCTCTTTCTGGATTATCCACACAACATGCCAGGGGAATCGAGAGCCGAAGTACATAGGTTTAAGGTGAGGGGGAAAAAGATTTATAGGATCCTGAGAGGTAACTTTGTTGCAAAAAGGATGGTGGGTGTATGGAACGAGCTGCCGGAGGAGGTAGTTGAGGCAGGGACTATCCCAACATTTAAGAAACATTTAGACAGGTACATATATAGAACAGGTTCGGTGGGATATGGTTCAAATGCAGGCAGGTGGGACTCGTGCAGGTGGGACATTGTTGGTCAGCATGGGCAAGAAGGGCCTGTTTCTGCACTGTATCACTCTCTATATCCCAAACTCATTTTCAACAGCACGCCTGCCAGCCCACCCCTCCAGCCAAGGCAATAGACAATAGGTGCAGGAGTAGGTCATTCGGCCCTTCGAGCCAGCACCGCCATTCAATGTGATCATGGCTGATCATGCACAATCAGTACCCCGTTCCTGTCTTCTCCCCATATCCCCTGACTCCGCTACCTTTTTTATTTTTTTATTTTTATTTTATTAGAAGTACAGTCATATGACACCAAAGTGCCAAATATATATTTTCATAATACATTTTATGTACAACTTCTTTTTTTTTTGGTACATTGAAAAAAGATTAGAATATGAAAAAGAAGTTAGATAGTAAAGGATAGAAAGATGTGAAATATATAGTGTGTGAAGAAAGAAAACGAGTAAATGAAGAAAGTTGAGAGAGAAAATAGAGAAAATAAAATAAAATAAAAAAGAAAAGGAGATCATTATTTATAATCTTGACCAACCCTCGTCCAGTCCTGAAACAGTTCTTTTACAATTGTGTTGCACCATATGATTCCAAAAAAACGACGAATGGAGACCAACTCGTTATGAATTGGTCTGATTTATCCATTAGGAGGAATCGCATTTCCTCAAGATGAGCGGTGTCCAACATACTTGCAATCCACATTTTAAGCGTTGGTATTGATGTACCCTTCCAAAATTTAAGTATTAATTTTTTTGCTATTATTAAACCATAGTTAAGGAATAGATTTTGAGATGTGTTCAATTTATTCCCATCTTCCATTACACCAAATATAATCATTTCAGTATTAGGTTCCATTCTTGTCTTGAATAATTTTGGAAATATTTCAAAAATATCATTCCAAAATCTATAAAGTTTTATGCAGGAAACTAAGGAGTGTGTTATAGTTGCCTTTTGGGCTAGACATTTATCACAAGTGGCGGATATATTTGGATAAAATTTGTTCAATCTTGTTTTTGAATAATATAATCTATGTACAATTTTAAATTGAATTAGATTATGTCTTACATTAATTGAACATTTGTGAATATATATCAAGTATATTTCCCATGTAACCTTCGTGCTTTTTATCATTAGTTCCTGTTCCCACTCTTCGCTAAGTACCTCTGTCGATGGTAGGTCTATCTTTAAGAGCCCAATCTAGCTCTCTCTTGAAAGCATCCAGAAAACCGGCCTCCAACTGAGGCAGAGAATTCCACAGACTCACAACTCTCTGTGTGAAAAGGTTTTTCCTCATCTTCGTTCCAAATGGCCAAACCCTTATTCTTAAACTGTGTCCCGTGGTTCTGGACTCCCCCAACATCAGGAACATGTTTCCTGCCTCTAGCGTGTCCAAATCCTTAATAATATTTCAATAAGATCCCCTCTCATCCATCTACATTCCAGAGTATACAACCCCAGCCACTCCATTCTATCAACATATCACAGTGACCACCATCCCGGGAATTAACCTGGTGAACCTAAACTCCCTCAATAGCAAGAATTTCCTTCCTCAAATGTGGAGACCAAAACTGCACACAATGCTCCAGGTTTGGTCTCACTATGACCCTGTACAACTGCAGAAGGACCTCTTTGCTGTACACATCATCCCCTGATTTCTATCTCCTGCCAACTTGATGCCCAAACCCACGTCTCACTTTATTCTCTCACTTTTTTCTTTCCCTTTTTTTCTTTTCCTTTCTTTGTTTTTTTTTTTTCTTGTTTTTTTTTCTTTTTCGTTTGTTCCTTGTTCTTTCCCGTTTTTTTTTTTCTTTTCTTTTCTTTTTTTTTGCCCTTCTTTTCTGTCTTTTTTTTTTTGTTTGTGCCTTTTTTTTTTTTCTTCCTTGTTTTTTTTCTGGTTTTTTTGTTTCTACGCCTGCTCTCTGTTGTTCTTTCCTCTCACTACGTGAGTGAGAGGGAAGAAAGCACAAGCACTGAACCCAGATCGCAGGGAGTGTATGAATAAAATTGTGACCCCCACCTACTGACAGAGAACGAGACGGAAACAGCTTTGAGCTGTTGATAATAATAATAATAATAATAATAATAATAATAATAATAATAATAATAATAATAATAATAATAATAATATATATATATTTTTTTAATGTTTCTTTTATTGGAAGCAATTGTACAAGAATAAAGCAATCGGCATAACAATTATACAATTTTCGTACAGCTTCATTTTTAACATTTTATAAATTGATAAACTCCAACTCAATAATCAAGTTTGCTGATGACACTGTGGTGGTGGGCCTGATCTCAGATAACGATGAGAGGGCCTACCGGGAGGAGATGGCTGATCTAGCACTCTGGTGTCAGGACAACAGCCTCCTCTTGAACATCAAAAAAACGAAGGAGCTGATCGTGGACTTTAGGAGGGCACATCATCCGAGGACGTGCACACCATTGAGGATAAATGGGGATCCTGTGGATAGGGTGAGCTGCTTTAAATACCTGGGAGTCCACATCTCTGAGGATATGACATGGACATCACACGCCGCAGCACTCGTGAGTAAGGCAAGGCAGCGCCTTTACCACCTCAGGCAATTGAGGAAATTCAGAGTGTCTCCGAGGATCCTCCAGTGCTTCTACTCAGCCGCTGTGGAAAGCATCTTGTCCGGAAATATTACAATCTGGTTTGGGAATTGCTCTGCCCAGGACAAGAAGGCTCTGCAGAGAGTAGTGCATTCAGCCGAACGCACTATGGGAACTTCACTCGCCCCCCTGCAGGAACTATACATCAGGAGGTGCAACTCCAGAGCCAATAAAATCATGGGAGACCCCTTCCACCCCTGCAACGGACTGTTCCAGCTGCTACGGTCAGGCAAACGCCTCCGTTGCCATGCTGTGAGAACGGAGAGGTTGAGAAGAAGCTTCTTCCCAGAGGCCATTAGGACTGTAAACTCCTATCTCACCAGGGACTAACTTTACTGTTCCACTCTACTGCTTTTTTTTTAAATGGCTGTTTTTTTCCCTTTATCTTTCCGCCCACAATAATTAATATGAAAAAGAATATGTGAATCTGTTCCATTCTGTTTGTAGTTTGTTTGGTAGTTTGTTTGTTTGTTTTGTTGCCACTAAGTCCGCGAGCATTGCCACTTTTCATTTCACTGCATATCTCGTATGTGTATGTGACGAATAAACTTGACTTGACTTGACTTGATGAATCGGGAAAAAAAAAGTAAAATGGAAAGAATGAAGAAAAAGAAGAAAGATCCAAAGAAGAGAGAAAAAAAAGACCCCCCCCCCCCCCCCCCCCCCCGCTCACCCATCCCAAGTATCGGTTTGTGTTCAACCATTCTATTGTTGAAGAAATTCAGTGAAAGAAGACCATGTTTTTGAGAATTGGTCTGATTTATCAGGCCTTATTTTTTCTAAATGTAGTGTCTCGGACATTTCTGTGATCCACATCTTCACTGTGGGAACTTGAGTATACGTTTTTTCGCTAATCCAGAATTGCGAGTATCCAGAATTTGAGAATACGTTTTTTCGCGGTTATTAAGCCGGAGTCAAGGAAACATCTTTGGAATGTCGTTAACTTAGAACAGCCCTCTGACATTCCTAAAATTATTCGTTTTGCAAAAGACTCCAGTTGAATTTTAAGTGTTTTAGAGATGATATCGAATATTCCCATCCAGACATTTTGTTTTTTTATAAAGGATGTAAAGGAATGGGTTAAGGTAGCTTCTTGGAGGTGACATTTATCACACATTGGGGAGACAGTTGGAAAACTCGTATTTGGTCTTTGAATAGTATAACCTATACTATATTTTGAATTGTATCAGGCAATGCCTGACATTTAAAGAACAGTAATGTATGTATATGGGCTTTCCTCCCATATATCTTTTGAAATAGGTAAACCCAAATAATAATAATAATAATAATAATAATAATAATAATAATAATAATAATAATAATAATAATAATAATACAAATATAATAATAACAATAATAATAATTATAATAATAATAATAAAGATTTAAAAAATAATTATTATTATAATTTATTATTATTATTATTATTATTATTATTATTATTATTATTATTATTATTATTATTTTACCCATAAAGTATAAAATATTATTATTATTATATACTTTATTGTCCTTGTAAATACATACAACAAAATTTCACGTGTATTGCCCGAGCGGAGCTCCAACGTAGCAGATAAATAATAACGAATAACAAAAACGGCAAGAAAACGTCAAGTCAACTCATAATGTGCAATATTTCACAGTATAGTATTGTGGCAGTACACAATATTGGCTATGGGGGCTGTGTGTTCAGTGCAGAGTCCGGAGTGGTAATGGCCTTGGGGTGGAAACTGTTTGTTAATCTTGTGGTGTGGTGATTTGATGGACCTGTAACGCTTTCCTGAGGGCAGAAGGAAAACAAACGATCTGAGGGATGAGCAAAGGAAGAAGTGAAATAATTGGCATCATCTTCAACACACACTTCCCCATTGTAACCGGGCTGTAATATAAACCACTCATCAGTTAATGGCCGTGATATATAACCTCTGCTAATCCCTCACTTGTACACAGCCAGCTGTGCCCTCACCCAACATCTGCTATCCTAAATGTCAATCCTTCAAACCCATCTGTTAGATCGCAAACTTGTCATTCCTTCTAGATAGCCATTAATATTTTTTTTCATGTCATTAGCCAAGCTTTGGCGTGTCTCGTTTATTCTCCCCTTATCAAATAACACACTTGTGTGAGGTTTGATTTAATTAAACCACAGTCTCTCAGTTGCGGTTAAAAACAACAGTTCTTCATTATCGGAAGAAGGGGCTCGACCCGCAATGTCACCCATTCCTTCTCTCCAGAGATGCTGCCTGTCCCGTTGAGTTACCACAACATTTTGTGCCTATCTTCGGTGTAAACCAGCATCTGCAGTTCCTTACATAGATACATAGAAAACACCCTACGTCATCCTGGCTACCACCTACCACAGCACCTACATCAGGAGAAGTCAAGCTACGCTCATTGGCGTCAAACCCACTGTCGGCGAAAATTTTTCTACATGTTGAAAATTTAGCGGTGACCAGAAAAATGCTTCGACTTTTTGCGCGACCTCCTCCCCCCCTCTTTTAAAGGTCTAACCGCACACAGTGCTTTAACCGTCTTTTTATAGCCCCAAACGTCCTGTTCATCGCGGTGTGTGTCTGTTACACCTTGGCTTTGCACCGTGTGAATTGTTTAGACTGTGCTCCCCCCGCTTGCCCTGTCCCCCGCCTGCATAACGGGCTGGTGAAGGAAGCGATGTGTGTGTGTGTTCCACTCTGTCAGTCGCCATTCCAGTTGCCGGTTTTTCAGGCGACTGCCGGCAACTTGACAGCCGCCGGCAGGCCGCTGAAAATTCGCCTAAGTGGGACAGGCCCATTGCAGATTCTTCCCAGCTGTTTTCAGGCAACTGAACCATTCTACTGCAACATGCTATCCTGAACTACTATCTACCTCGTTGGTGATCCTTGGACTATCCTTGATCGGACTTTGCTGGCTTTACCTTGCACCAAAACGTTATTCCTTTATCATGATTCTATACACTGTAAATGGCTCGGTTGTAATCATGTATTGTCTTTCCCCTGTCTGCTTAGCATGCAACAAAAGCTTTTCACTGCACCTCGGTACACGTGACAATAAACAAAACTGCTATTGAGCCACATTTGCGTAGGAAGGAACTACAGATGCTGGTTTAAACTGAAGATGGCCAGAAAATGCTGGGGTAACTCAGCGGGACAGGCGGCATCTCTGCAGTGAAGGAACGGGTGACGTTTCGGGTCGAGACCCTTCTTCAGCCACAGTTGATGACCAATACAAGTTGTAATCTGTTTGGATTCATTTGGCAGATGCTCAGTGCAAGACGTCCATATTAATCAGTAAACTTTTATTCCTGCTCCAGGGAATTATTTTGATTATTATCCTGTATTTTGGCAGGACCAAGGACACGGGGCTTTTGACGTACAAAGACCACTTGCCTGTGACGCAGATTATCATTGGAGACATTAACAAGACAAACTCGGAAGTTATCTTCAAGCTTGGACCTTTACGATGTTATGGAGATGGTAAGTGTCCATCTGTTCATTTCTATAAAATGGTTCTTGAAATATTGGATAAAAGTTCTAGTTTGCCACGACAGTGCCAATACCTGTGAATGAAATGAGTGCATACTAACCCATGCTCAAACATAAACTCCCACACCCAGGTCGCACTAGTGTCTCATTTTCACCGTACGAACAGCTAACAATATCTTGTTTCCTTCATCATCGTTAGTTTTTTGCATATCTTCCATTCATTGTTCTTTATCTCTCCACATCACCATCTACATCTCTCGTTTCCCTTATCCCCAACCAGTCTGAAGAAGTCAGACCCGAAACGTCACCCATTTTGTGTCTATCTTCGGTTTAAACCAGCATCTGCAGTTCCTTCTTACACATAAAAGAAGGAACATTTGACTACTGAGTTGTCACTAAATGTTTTAATTTTTTCCCCCCCAAAAACAGTTCACTTATGTGTTGCTGGTTCTGTATACTGAGGCAAGATTTCATCCACATTATGATTTTAATCTCCATTTGTAAAGGTAACTCGGTGATGCAATCCCTCTCCAATCAGGCAAGAGGTACAGATATGTGAAAATACACACGTCCAGATTCAGGGACAGCTTCTTCTCAGCTGTTATCAGGCCACTGAATCATTCTATCAAAAATTCGAGAGCAGCTCTGAGCTACTATCAACCTCATTGGAGAACCCCAGGTTATCTTTAGCTAGACAAAAATGCTGGAGAAACTCAGCGGGTGAGGCAGCATCTACGGAGCGAAGGAAATAGGCAACGTTTCGGGTCGAGACCCTTCTTCAGACTGACGTGGGGGTGGGGGGGGGGGGGCGGGAAGAAGATAGGAAGAGGCGGAGACAGTGTGCTGTGGGAGAGCTGGGAAGGGGAGGGGAGGGACTACCTGAAATTGGAGGTCAATGTTCATACCGCTGGGGTGTAAACTACCCAAGCAAAATATGAAGTGCTGCTCCTCCAATTTACTGTGGGCCTCACTCTGGCCATGGAGGAGGCCCAGGACAGAAAGGTCGGATTCGGAATGGGAGGGGGAGCTGATGTGCTGAGACACATTGAGCCATATTGAAGTCAGGTTCTCCAATTTGAGGTAAATTATGAGAGGCGTAGATAGGGTCGACAGTCAGAACCTTTTTTCCCCCAGGGTGGAAATATCCAACACTAGAAGGCACGGCTATAAAGTGAGCGGGATAAAGGTTTAATGGGGATGCGCGGGGTAATTTTTTTACACAAAGAGTGGTGGGTCCCCGGAATGCGCTGCCAGAGGCAGTGGTGGCGGTGGAGACAGATACGATAGTGGCACTTGAGAGGCTTTTGGATAGGCATATGGAAGCGCAGGGAATAGATGGATATGGATCAAGTACAGGAACATAAGATCAACTTGGCGTCATTCTCAGCAGAGACATTGTGGTCTAAAGGGCCAGTCCCTGTGCGACACTGCTCTATGTTGTATGTTCCATTCTCTGCCTCTAACTTCAATACTGCTTGAACTTCTGAACACCCATTACCCATTTTCTTCTTCATTCCACTGGGGGGCACGGTGAAGCAGCGGTAGAGTTGCGGCACTTACAGCGCCAGAGAACCAGGTTCGATCCCAACTACGTCTGCTTGACTGTACGGAGTTTGTACGTTCTCCCCGTGACCTGCGTGGGTTTTCTCCGAGATCTTCGATTTCCTCCCACACTCCAAAAGACATACAGGTTTGTAGGTTAATTGGCTTGGTGTAAAAATGTAAAATTGTCCCCAGTGTGTAGGATTGTGTTAACGTGCGAGGATCGCTGGTCGGCGCGGACTCGGTGGGCCGTAGGGCCTGTTTCCGCGCTGTATCACTAAACTAAACTAAACTAATCTCCTCAGCTGTATACTTTTTTTTTCTTTTTAAAAAAAATATTTTAATTAAAAGTACAGTAAATTACAATAATACACATCAGATATATCTTATTATGTTTGTTGTCCACTTCGTTTTTTGAGCTTTAAAAAAGATAGAAATAAAAGAAGTAAGGAAAGTGAGCAAGAATCGTGAAGGTGCAGGAAGGAAGTTAGAGAAGGAAAGGAAATAAGACCCAGAAAGAAAAGAGAAAAAAAAGGAAAAACAATCGCTCTATTGTAACACAAAACTCGCAAAAAAGGATATACCAACCGTATTTTTTTTTTTTTTTAATGTATTTTATACCCCCCAGATCCTGGTATCAATTATATTTTAAATTACTATTGCACCTTATGCTTGTAATAGTTCCATAAATGCAGACCACGTCTTTTGGAAGTGGTCTGCTTTGCCTGCTAGGAGGAGTCTCATCTCGTCCAAGTGTAGTGTTTCGAACATGTTTGGAATCCACATTTCTATTGTTGGTATTGGAGCATTTTTCCAAAATTTGAGTATAAGCTTTTTTCCCATTATTAGCCCGTAATTAAGTAAGTTATTTTGAAACACGTTTAATTCAGCTTTATTCTGAATATATTCATATTCGTATCACATTTAAACAAAGTTATAAGTAAATGATTAAATAAAAGTGTTGGCTGTGCAGTAATAATTTGATCTGCCCGCTGCACTACATCAATCAAAATATTATATTGCTGAATACAATTTTCCCGTAAACATTTGTAATGCATATCTGATCGCTATCACATGTGCTTGTAACTTACTGCATGTTTAGCATTGTGTGTCCAAGCTCGAGTTAAGATTGTGTGTGACTGAAATGTCATAACTAGCTCGAGCAAATTCTTTGACTGAGTAATGGAAGGAGTTCATGAGGCTAATTCAGCTGATGTGTGTGTATATAAGAAGGTCCTTGATTAAGTGTCACGTTACAGTCTGCATAACAGAATTGCAGCTCAGGGGAATAAAGGAGTGTAAAAGGCATGTTTATAAAAAAATAAGTAAGAGGCAAAGCAAAAGCGAGGAGCAATTGTATTTCCAGTCTGCAGAAATAGAGTGATACAGCGTGGAAACAGGCCCTTCGGCCCAACTTGCCCACACCGGCCATCTATACTAGTCCCACCTGCCCGCGTTTGGTCCATATCCCTCCAAACCTGTCCTATCCATGTACCTTAGTTTAGTTTAGTTTAGAGATACAGCGCGGAAACAGGCCCTTCGACCCACCCGGTCCGTGCCGACCAGCGATCCCCGCACATTAACACTATTCTGCACCCACTAGGGAACATTTTTACATTTACCAAGCCAATTAACCTACAAACCTGTACGTCTTTGGAGTGTGGGAGGAAACCGAAGATCACGGAGAAAACCCACGCAGGGGATAACGTACATACTCCGTACAGGCAGCACCCGTAGTCAGGATCGAACCCGGTTCTCCGGCACTGCATTCACTGTAAGGCAGCAACTTTCCCGCTGCGCCACTGTGACCGGCACCTGTCTAACTGTTTCTTAAATGTTGGGATAGTCCCTGCCTCAACTCCCTCCTCTGGCAGCTTGTTCCAGACACTCTTTGTGTGAAAAAGTTACCGCTCAGATTCCTATTTAATCTTTTCCCCTTCCCCTTCGCCTTAAACCTATGTCCTCAGGTCCTCGATTCACCTATTCCGGGCCAGAGACTCTGTGCGTCTACCCGATCTATTCTTCTCATGATTCTATACATTCTATGAGATCACCCCCTCATCCTCCTGCACTCCAAAGAATAGAGTCCCAGCCTACTCAACCTCTCCCTCTAGCTCAGACAATAGACAATACGTGCAGGAGTAGGCCATTCGATCCTTCGAGCCAGCACCGCCATTCAATGTGATCATGGCTGATCATCCCTAATCAGTATCCCATTCCTGCCTTCTCCCCATATCCCCCTGACTCCGCTATTTTTTAGAGCCCTATCTAGCTCTCTCTTGAAAATATCCAGAGAACCGGCCTCCACCGCCCTCTGAGGCAGAGAATTCCACAGACTCACAACTCTCTGTGTGAAGAAGTGTTTCCTCATCTCCGTTCTAAATGGCTTAGCCCTTATTCTTAATCTGTAGCCCCTAGTTCTGGACTCCCCCAACCTCTAGCGTGTCCAAACCCTTAATAATCTTATATGTTTCAATAAGATCTCATCTCATCCTTCTAAACTCCAGAGTGTACAACCCCAGCCGCTCCATTCTCTCAGCATATGACAGTCCGGCCATCCCGAGACTCTCTAGTCCTGGCAACATCCTCGTAATATGGGGAGGTTCCACATTGAGGTTCCCCAGACAGCCGGTGTTAGAAACATGACTCCTTTTGGAAATATATTAATAACCCGGGCTGAGTCAGGCAAGCTCTAATCTAAGAACTTACAAAGCGGTTGGACAGGCTAGATGCAGGAAGATTGCTCCCGATGTTGGGGAAGTCCAGGACAAGGGGTCACAGCTTAAGGATAAGGGGGAAATCCTTTAAAACCGAGATGAGAAGAACTTTTTTCACACAGAGAGTGGTGAATCTCTGGAACTCTCTGCCACAGAGGGTAGTCGAGGCCAGTTCATTGGCTATATTTAAGAGGGAGTTAGATGTGGCCCTTGTGGCTAGGGGGAATCAGAGGGTATGGAGAGAAGGCAGGTACGGGATACTGAGTTGGATGACCAGCCTCGAAGGGCCGAATGGCCTACTCCTTCACCTAATTTCTATGTTTCTATGTTTCTATGTAGTGCTTGCAGATAGGAAAAATCTCGGAAACACAGGAGGCAGCGAGGAGGTTGATAACGTATTTCAGAGAAGCAAAGGCAGGCTGTTGGTTTTACTGCCACATGACAGATACATTTGGGCCAGGGAAATGCGGTGATTAATTTTGGTGGGAAGAATAAGAACATAAAATGCGCAGTAAACTGGACATTTTTAAAGGCTGTTCAGGAGCAAAGGGAACTGAATCTTAGAGAGCATAAATCTTGGAAAGTGACAGGACATGTTGGGAGAATGGTTACTAAAGCCTCTGGGAACCGTGGCTCCAAAACCAGACGCATAGATTATAAAAGCAGGGATGTTGTGTTGAATCTTCATAAAACAGCAGTTAGGCGGCAGCTGAAGTATTGATACGATTTTAGTCATCATGGTTTGGGAAGGATGTGCAGCTCCAGAGAAAAGAGGGGGAGGGAGAGAGGGGGGGGGAGGGGGAGAGGTAGAGGTAGAGGTAGAGGTAGAGAGGGGGAGGGAGTGGGTGTGGGAGAGAGGGAGGGAGAGGGTGGGAGGGAGGGAGAGGGAGAGGGAGGGGGGGAGGGAGAGGGAGGGGGAGGGAGAGAGGAGATAGGGAGAGGGAGGGGGAGGGAGAGGAGAGAGGGGGAGGGAGGGGGGGGGAGAGAGAGAGGGGGAGAGAGGGGGAGGGGGGGAGAGGTGAGGTAGAGGTAGAGAGGAAGAGGGAATGGGAGGGAGAGAGGGAGTGGGGGAGAGGGAGAGGGTGGGGAGGAGAGGGAGAGGGGGGAGGGAGAGGAGAGGGGGGAGGGGGGGGGGGGGCGAGGAGAGGGGAGGGAGAGAGGGAGATAGGGAGGGGGGGGGAGGAGGGAGAGGAGAGAGTGGGGGGGAGGGATTGAGGGGGAGGGGAGGGGGAGAGGGGGAGAGGGAGAGGGAGACACATACACGGATTTGCACGGGTGTCAAGGGTTATGGGGAGAAGGCAGGAGAATGGGGTTAAGAGGGAAAGATAGATCAGCCATTGATTGAAAGGTGGAGTAGGCTTGATGGGCCGAATGGCCTAATTCTGCTCCTATCACTTATGAATATGAACAGATGAACACAAGGAACTGCAAATGCTGGAATCTCTTGCAAAATACAAAGTGTTGTAAGAACTCAGCGGATTATGTGTAGCATTTGTGGAGAGAGTGATCTTTGGGTCAGGATCCAAAAGGGGTGGTCAAGAAGGCTCTCAGCACATGGCCTTCATCAGTCAGTGGTTTGAATAGAGCAGTTGGGAGGTGCTGTTGCAGTTATATATGACGTTGGTGAGGCCACATTTAGAGTATTATGTTCAGTGTTTGGTCACCATGTTATAGGCGAGATGTTGTCAAGCTTCAGTTCAGAGATGACTTACCAAGATGTTGCCAGGACTTGAGGGACTGAGCTGTAGGGGGAGGTTGAGCAGTCCAGGGCTTTATTCCCTGGAGTGTAGGAGGATGAAGGGTAATCTTTTTGGAGGTGTATAAAACCACGAGAGGAATACTGTAGATCGAGGAGGGGATTCAAAAAGCAGAGGGCATAGGTTTAAGGTGAGCGGGGAAAGATTTAATGGGAACCTGAGGGGTAACCTTTTTAAGGTCAGGGTGGTAGGTGTGTGGAACAAGCTACCAGAGGAGGTAGTTGAGGCTGGGACTATCCGAACAGACAGTTAGAAACAGACAGGATAGGACAGGTTTGGAAGGATACGGACCAAACACATGCAGGTGGGACTAGTGTAGCTGGGACATGTTGGGCAAATTAGACCGAAGGGCCTGTTTCCACGCTGTATCGCTCTTTGACTCTATTTCAAGATGCAATTTCCTAAGGGACTACATCCACATATAAATGACAAGGTGCTTTTTACTGACATATTTACAGCAGTGCCACCCTAAGGGATTCAGTGATTAGAAAACATGCAGTTTAAATGGAAAGCTTCAAGGTGAAGAAAGGATATGGATGTGATGTGAATGCTTTGCAAGGGACTAGTAGTCATGGGGAAGAAAATAATTAGGAAAGCTAATAAAACACAATCATTTGTTAATACAAATGCAACGAACTAATGCTTCAAAGGTACACAAAAATGCTGGAGAAACTCAGCGGGTGCAGCAGCATCTATGGAGCGAAGGAAATAGGCGACGCTTCGGGCCGAAACCCGTCTTCAGACTTTTTAGAACTAATGCTTCAGTTATGTAGACATCGGTGAGATCCCATCTTGATTGCTCATTAAAGTATTTGTCTCATTTGAGAAAGAATTCTAAACACATCGGGTGCAGTTCAGAGAAAGTTTACTAGACTGTTACCTGGGTTGGATGAGGATTTTTTTTATAAACTATTCTTTTTAAAAAATAAATCCTGCCCTAATCTGAGGAAAGACATTCTTGCCATAGAGGGAGAACAGAGAAGGTTCACCAGACTGATTGCTGGGATGGCAGGTCTTTCATATGAAGAAAGACTGGATAGGCTCGGCTTGTACACGCTAGAATTTAGGAGATTGAGGGGGAATCTTATAGAAACGTACAAAATTCTTAAGGGGTTGGACAGGCTAGATGCAGGAAGATTGTTCCCAATGTTGGGGAAGTCCAGAACAAGGGGTCACAGTTTAAGGATAAGGGGGAAATCTTATAGGACCGAGATGAGAAAAACATTTTTTACACAGAGAGTGGTGAATCTGTGGAATTCTCTGCCACAGAAAGTAGTTGAGGCCAGTTCATTGGCTATATTTAAGAGGGAGTTAGATGTGGCCCTTGTGGCTAAAGAGATCAGGGGGTATGGAGAGAAGGCAGGGATGGGATACTGAGTTGGATGATTAGCCATGATCATATTGAATGGCTGTGCAGGCTCGTAGGGCCGAATTGCATACTCCTGCACATATTTTCTATGTTTCTATAATGAAAAAAGGTGACTTGCTTGGTTTACTTTCGAGATACAGCACAGAAACAAGCTCCTTTGGCCCACTGAGTCCATACTGACCAGCAGTCACCCATCACATTAGTTCTATGTTATCCCACTCTCTCATCCACTCCCTACACATTAGGGGCAATTTTACAGAGGCCAAATTGACCTAAAAACCCGCACATCTTTGGGATGTGGGAGAAAGCTGGAGCACCCAGAGGAAACCCACATGGTCGCAGTGAGACTGTGCAAGCTCCTCGCAGACAGAACCCGAGGTCAGGATCGAACCTGGTTCATCGCTCTACCAGCTGTTCAAATATATATGATCCTGATATGTGGAAAAGATGTTTCATTTTGCATGAGAATCTAGAACGATTGGACGATTTAAAGATAAGTGATTGCCCAATTTATATTGCGGTGAGGCAATATTTTTATTTCTGTAAATTTTTGAAATTCTCTTCTGCAACGACGCAGGAAAAGAATCATTGAACATTGTTATGGCAGTGGTAGATATATTCTTGATAGGCAAGGAAGCCAAATATTACTAGGAGTAAGCAGGAATGCAAAGTTGAGGTAACAGTCAGATGAGCCTTGTTATTGACTGCAGACACAGAGTGGAGGGGCAGAGTGGCCTACTCCTGTTCCTAATTCCTATTACTAATATATTATTAATATAATATGATATAGGGTAGCACGGCAGCATAGCGGTAGAGTTGCTGCCTTACAGCGTCAGATACCAAGGTTCGATCCTGACTATGGGTGCTGTCTGTACGGAGTTTGGACGTTCTCCCCGTGACTGCGTGAATTTCTTCCAGATGCTTCGGTTTCCATCCACGCTCCAAAGACGTACAGGTTTGGAGGTTAATTGGCTATTGTAAATTGCACCTAGTGTGTAGAGACTCGGGTTCGATCCAGACCACAGGTCCTGTCTGTACGGTTTGTACAGTATCCCTGTGACCACGTGGGTTTCCTCCAGGTGTTGTGGGTTCCTCCCACACTCCAAAGACGTACATGTTTGTAGTCAAGTGGCTTCTGCAAAATGCAAATTGTCCCTAGCGTGTAGGACAGTGGTAGTGTATGGGGGTGATCGCTGGTCGGCATGGACTCGATGGGCCGAAGTGCCTGTGTCTCTAAAGTATGATAATAATATAATATAATTATATTTACACCCAAGATGCAGAAAAATATTTCATAATACAATATCAACATATGTTATTATACGTAGGGTAGACAAAAATGCTGGAGAAACTCAGCGGGTGCAGCAGCACCCATGCATGTAGCGAAGGAAATAGGCAACGTTTCGGGCTGAAACCCTTCTTCAGACCTATTATACCTATTTTTGTTAATAATTACTAATATGAATTCCTATGTTCCAATTTTTTATAAATGTTATATACCAATATTTTTAATCAGAAATTAAAAAACAAACGCACAGAGTATTAACACGATCAAAGGCTGCCTATATTGTTTACAATCAAACGGGCATCAAGTTAATATATGGCCAACTTTATCACCAATACACTCGATCTCCTGCGGAGACCAGCGTTCACGTGAGGCCTCCACAGTCCCCGTGGACACCGCGTGTTCCCTCTCTGGGGACACGTGGGCACGCCACTACCCGTTGCCTGTACCCGCGAATGGTCACCTTGGCCAGGCCCAGCAGCAAAAATGCCAGATCAAAACCATAGAATTCCTTTATTTTATTGTCAGAACTGTGAGAGCATCTTATTGTGTTGCGATGCATCGGGCTATTTTGTGCAAATAAATGAAGTGCAAATAAATGAACTTGTCTCTAATAGACTGGTAACTGTTCACACAGGCAATTACTGGAATTCAGTTTCATTTAACACCGAGTCCTCGTATCTCCATTTCCCCACGTTCCACGGGGAGCTCAGCGCCGATATCTCATTTTTCTTCAAAACGACTGCTTCCTCGGGGGTTTTCCTGGAGAATCTCGGAATAAAGGACTTCATCAGGATCGAGCTGAATTGTAAGTGGCATCTGGCGGTGGAATAACTTCGGCTGGTTTAAGATCAGAATTGTAAACAAAGCTCAGGAAATACCTGTCCCGAGACCGTCAGTGTCCGATAAACACGGTCACATAAGATAGACACAAAGTGCTGGAGCAACTCAGCGGGGTAGGCGGCATCTCTGGAGAAAAACAGAGAGGGGGGACGTTTCAGGTTGGAACCCATTCTTCTGACTCGGGCATTTGGCCCACATCCCTCGAAACCATTCAAAATAGTTCACAAAATCAGAGGTGGCAGGTACCAATAGACAATAGGTGCAGGAGTAGGCCATTCGGCCCTTCGACACAGCACCGCCATTCACTGTGATCATGGCTGATCATCCACTATCAGTACCCCATTCCTGCCTTCTCCCCATATTCCTTGACTCTGCTATCTTTAAGAGCTCTATCTAACTCTCTCTTGAAAGCATCAAGAATTGGCCTCCCCTGCCTACAGAGGTAGAGAATTCCACAGATTCACAACTCTCAGTTTTTCCTCATCTCCGTTCTAAATGGCCAACCCCTTATTCTTAAACTGTGGCCCCTGGTTCTGGACTCACCCAACATCGGAAAAATGTTTCCTGCCTCGAGCGTGTCCAATCCCTTAATAATCTTATATGTTTCAATAAGATGCCCTCTCATCCTTCTAATTTCTAGACTGTACAAGCCCAGCCACACCATTCTATCAACATATGACAGTCCCGCCATCCCAGGAATTAACCTCGTGGTATACAAAGTAAAACTTTATCAGGAGGACAGTCAAACTAGTCGGAGTACTATGATGGGAGCGGGATGGAGAGGGAGAGAGAACGCAAGGGTTACTTGAGGTTAGAGAAGTCAAGATTCATCCCGTGGGGTTGTAAGCTGCCCAAGCGAAATATCTACATGGAACAGTTTCCAAACCACTGACCAGTGGTGGTTTCATTGGAGACCCTTGGACTCCTTAAAAATAAGGAGTATCCTTTAAGAATAAGGAGTAAGCCATTTAGAACGGAGAAGAGGAAACACTTTTTCTCACAAAGCGTGGTGAGTCTGTGGAATTCTCTGCCTCAGGTGGAGGCAGGTTC
The DNA here is from genome assembly GCF_028641065.1 of Leucoraja erinaceus. Taxonomy (NCBI): domain Eukaryota; kingdom Metazoa; phylum Chordata; class Chondrichthyes; order Rajiformes; family Rajidae; genus Leucoraja; species Leucoraja erinaceus. The sequence continues at coordinate 74,482,355 of NC_073383.1, read as the reverse complement.
TCTGGATGCTTTCAAGAGAGAGCTTGATAGGGCTCTTAAAAATAGCGGAGTCAGGGGATATGGGGAGAAAGCAGGAATGGGGTACTGATTGGGGATGATCAGCCATGATCACATAGAAGGGCCAAATGGCCTACTCCTGCACCCATTGTCTATTGTCTATCTTTAATCGGACTTTACTGGACTTGATTTTGCACTAAACGTTGTTCCCTTTTTCCTGTACACTGTGCACTGCGGACAGCTGGATTGTAATCATGTCTTTCCACTGACTGGATAGCACACAGCAACAAAAGCTTTACACTGGACCTCCATGCACGTAACAAAAAACAAAAGTAAACTGAAGTATTGTGAGCAATTTTGGGCACCAAATCTGAAAAAGGAAGTGCTGGCCCTGAAGACGGTCTAGAGGAGATTTACAAGCATTATCCCAGGAACGAGTGGGTTAACTTACGATGAGCGTTTTACGACAAAGGGCCTGCACTCGCTGGAGTTTTAGGAGAACGAGGGGTTGGTGGGGGTCCTCATTGAAACATACTGATTAGTGAAAGGCTTAGATAGAGTGGATGTGGGGATGATGTTTCCACTAGTGTAAGAATCTAGGTGGAGAAGTCACAGCCTCAGAATTAAAGGACATTCCTAAAGGAGACTAGAAGGAATTTCTTTAGTCAGAGGGTGGTGAATCTGTGGAATTCTTTGTCACGGAAGGCTGTGGAGGCCAAGTCAATGGATATTTTTAAAGCAGAGATAGATTCTTGATTAGTACGGGTATCAGGGGTTATGGGGAGAAGACAGGACAACAGGTTTGGAGGGGAGAGACCAGTCAGCCATGATTGAATGGCGGAGTAGACTTGATGGGCCGGAATGGCACTAATTCTGCTCCTATTACTTATGACCTTCTGACCTAAACTAAATTAAAATTCAAATCAAGTTCCGATTTATTGTCACATGCGCCAATTAAGGTGGAGTGATATTTGAGTTACCATGCAGCCATACGAATAAACTAAACTAAACTATTGTCAATGTTCTAAACTAGTGCTGGGAGTTCTGTTATTAAGAGCATTAATAAGTTTCCAGCCAGGATTTGTCAGTTTTCTTGTATTTTCTTCATTGGGTAAAACCAATAAATTCCTATTTATTAGGGGCTTGTTAAAATAGAGTAGGAGTATTTAGATTCTTGTCAAAGTCAGTCACTTGTTAATGCAAATGCAGGGGGACACCATGTTCAAGTGTGTACATATTCATAATCTCTTCCCAGCACAAACACAAACACAGCAAATAATCTTATCTCAGTAATTGGCATCACTCCCACTGTTACAGTAGCCTCTGCAACGGCAACATGTAATGTCAGTGCTGAATGGTTGTCGGCTGATGATTAGATCCTAATCTGGGTGGATTTCCATCATGATTATGGGCCGCAGCCGACTCCGCTTTCGCGGAGGCTTGTATTTGGCACACACAGAGGCCTGAGCAGAGATACAGTTGTGTGGAGATTAATGAGGGAGTTGATAAGGTAGATACAATCCATAACCTTCACAAGAAGGACAGCAGTGGTTCAAGAAAGTGGCTCATCGTCGCATTCCCAACGTCAATTAGAGATGGACAATATGAGAAATGCTCAAGTTAGATAGAAACATAGAAAATAGGTGCAGGAGGAGGCCATTCGGCCCTTCGAGCCAGCACCGCCATTTACTGTGATCATGGCTGATCGTCCCCTATCAATAACCCGTGCCTGCCTTCTCCCCATATCCCTTGACTCCACTAGCCCCTAGAGCTCTACCTAACTCCCTCTTAAATCTACCCAGTGACTTAGCCTCCATAAATTCACAACTCTCTGAGTGAAAAAGTTTTTTTCTCACCTCAGTCTTAAATGACCTCCCCTTTATTCTAAGGCTGTGGCCCCTGGTTCTAGACTCGCCAAGTTAATAGAAATATCCCCAAACATCTATAAAACACAACACTTAATAACAACCCCGGGATCGATCCTGACTACGGGTGCTGACTGTACGGAGTTTGTACATTCTCCCTGTGACCCCGCATGGGTTTTCTCCGGTAAAGACGTACAGGTCCGTAGATTTATTGGCACCCTGGATTGGATTGAATATTTTGTTGTCACATGTGGCAATTCACCGTGAAATTCTTTGCTTGCACATGCAACGTATGCAAACAGTCGCCCATAAAGGGCACTTAGGAAAAATTACCCGTGCGCCAGGTCCCCTTTTGTTCTCCCTCCTCTCCCTCCCTCCGTCACGGCAGTCCCCCTCACGCCGGGTCCTCCTTTGTTCCTTCCACGTGTCCGTCCTCGTCCATCATCGACCTCTCCGCACCGACCTCTCCGCTATTGCCTACGGGTCCTCTCCTGACGCTTCCTTGTAACCAACCCAGGCTCCAGCCACGGGCTCCACAGACCCAGGGGTCGTTGGCTGGGGGCTTCCTCGACTCGCGAGGCTCCACCTCCGACCCGCCCTCAGCCTCTCAGCGGCACCTCCAGAAAGAGTCTGTAAATTATCCCCAGTTTCTAGGACAGAACTAGTATATGGGTGATTGCTGGATTCGGTGGGCCAAAAAGGCCTGTTTCCACGCTGTATCTCTAAACTAAGCCAAACACAACTATCTATAAATAACAATCTCTAACATTGTCCCCATATCCCCAGCTCTGGCTGAGAGTCACAGATATTCTGGCTCGGCTGTGGAACAGGTTAATAATTCATACAATTTTGGCATACAGCATTCACTCAGACAGATCATAAATGGGCAGAGATAACCTGAGAGCGATGCCGACCTCATGAGGCCACAAAGCAATGCGTAAACCAATGTTAGAAATGATCAGCCACGCAAGAAACTGCAGATGCTGGAATTGTAGAGTTATAGAGTCGTAGAGCGACACAGTGTGGAAACAGGCCCTTCGGCCCAACTTGCCCACACCGGCCAACAGGTGCCAGCTACAGTAGACCCACCTGCCCTGCGCTTGGTCCATATCCCTCCAAATCTAGAGCAAAGTGCTGAAGCAACTCAGCAGGTTAGGCTGCATCGGGGGGGCGAATGGTTGGGCAACGTTTCGGATTGGGACCCTTCCTTAGAAACTAGAACCTTAGTTACTGCGACACTGTTATTTAATGAAAATGAACTGCAGATGCTCATTTATGCCAGAGGTTGACACAAAATGCTTCTGTAACAGTGGTGCAGCGGTAGAGTTGCTGCCTTACAGTGCCAGACACCCAGGTTCAATCCTGACTACCAGGTGCTCTCTTTATGGAGTTTGCACGTTCTCCCCGTGACCACATGGGTTTTTCCCCGGGTGCTCCAGTTTCCTCCCACATACTCAAAACGTGCAGGTCAGCAGATTAATTGGCTTCTGCAAATTGTCTCCATCACCCGGGAGAGAACTAGTGTACGGGTGATTGCTGGTTGGCGTGGACTCGGTGGGCTGAAGGGCATGTTTCCACGCATGTATCTCTAAAACTAACTCCAGCATTTCCACATTGTATCTCTAAAATCTACTCCAGCATTTTGTGTCTACCTTTGAAAGTATTATTTGCCACCTTTCCTGTTTGATTTGGTTTATTTCTTGTTCGCGTTTACCAATGGTGGTATCAAAGGTACTTGCAAGAACCGCAATCAAACATCAAATTTTGTGCCTTTTTTTCAACGTAGATGCTCTATAGCTATGTGAAAATAGGAACAATAAAGTAGACACAAAAAGCTGGAGTACCTCAGCACGTCTGAAGAAGGGTCTTGACCCGTAACTTCACATATTCCTTTTCACCAGAGATGTCGCCTGCCTTTAATTTAGGGTGGCACGGTGGCATAGTGGTAGAGTTGCTGCCTTGCAGCACATTCAGTGCCAGAAACCAGGTTCGATCCCGACTATGGTGCATTCAAAAGAGAGTTGGATAGAACTCTTAGGTCTAGCGTAATCAAGAGAAAGCAGGAATGGGGTACTGATTGTGGATGATCAGCCATGATCACATTGATTGGCGGTGCTGGCTCGAAGGGCTGAATGGCCTACTCCTGCACCTATTGTCTATGTTGCTATGGGTGCTGTCTGTATGAAGTTTGTACGTTCTCCCCGTGACCGCGTGGGTTTTCTCCGTGATCTTTGGTTTCCGCCCACCCTCCAAAGACGTTCAGGTTTGTAGGTTAATTGGCTTTGTATAAGTGTAAAATTGTCCATCGTGTGTGTAGGATAGTGTTGATATGCGGGGATCGCTAGTCTGCGCGGACCCGGTGGGCCGAAGGGTCTGTTTCCGTACCGTATCTCTAAACTAAACGAAACCCGCTCAATTACTCCAGCTTTTTGTGTCTGCCTTCGGTTTAAACCAACACCTGCCCTTCCTTCTTGCAGAATTGGAACAATAATTTGGACGACCAATGTTCTAACATTCAAGACAATCATGGCCAATCTTCCATTGGCCAACCATATTCCCATTCATTTTCCAAACTCCGTGTGCTCACAATGACACTGCCTCTTTGTCTTGCCTGGCAGCTCCAATGGAAGTCCTCTTCTCCTTTGACGTGGGCAACGGGCCGTCGGAGATCGCAGTGAAGGCATCCACGCACTTGAACAACAATCAGTGGCATTACGTTAGAGTGGAGCGGAACATCAAGGAGGCATCGTTGCAGGTGGACCACCTGCCGAGAAAGGTCCAGGAGGCTCCGGCTGATGGACACATCCACTTGCAGCTCAACAGCCAGCTGTTTGTCGGTAAGGTCCTTTAACAGTTGATCGCCAACAGTTGCATCTCTCAACAGACGGGTGATTGGGGGCGGCATGGTGGTGCAGCGGCAGAGTTGCTGCCTCACAGCGCTGGAGACCAGGGTTCGATCCTGACCGCGGGGTGCTGCCTGTACATAGTTTGTACGCTCTCCCCGTGACCTGCGTGGGTTTTGTCCGAGATCTTCGGTTTCGTCCCACATTCCAAAGACGTGTAGGTTTGTAGGTTAATTGGCGTCAGTAAATTGTACCTAATGTGTTGGATAAAACTAGTGTGTGGGTGAGAAGTTCATTAATGACAGACGTATGATTGATCAACCTAATGTCATTGTCCTATCAGGGACACATGACAATAAACTCACTTGAACTAAAATTTAATGTTTGTTGTAAATAAACTTATGTTGATCAAACTAAACCTTCTGCTGACTGGTTAGCCCGCGTCGAAATGTTGTTCACTGTATCTCAGTAGACGCGACAATAAATTGAAGCTGGAACTATCCCATTGTTTAAGAAACAGTTGGACAGGTCCATGGATAGGACAGGTTTGGAGGGTTATGGACCAAGTGGGACTAGGGTAGCTGGGACATTGTTGGTCAGTGTGGGTGAGTTGTGCGGAAGAGCCTGTTTCCACACTGTATCACGCGAAGACTGGCCCCACAGCAGGAGCGTCCATGTCGCGGGGCTGGGAACTGGAAGTATCCCAAGCTAATTCTGCTACCACCATCATCTATTGCAACAAGTGATGGCTCCCACTGATTGTCGCCAGGAGCTTGCGTCCTTTTCAGGACGGACGATGACAGCGATGTCAACATTTGAAGCATTGAAGATGGACACGAAAGAAGAAGGCTCTCTGACTTTATGAACTGAAACTGATCAGCATGGAATAGGTGGGCCGAAGGGCCTTTTCCCATACTGTACCTCCAAACTAAACTAAATTTCACGGCAATTGCGTTATTCAGCACTTCAGATCCAAAAAGTGCCGACTCCCATTCTTCCCCGACTCCTACTGTTCAGTTCATCAGATTCACATCCAATAGACCTCTGTTTCCTGCACAGGTTAGACAGTGGGGTTGGCGTCAGTGTTTGGAGCTCTCCCCAAATTCGGGCTCCCTGCACCACAGGTGGTCCTCCTGGAAGGTGAATGGGCTTCTTGCTTGATACCTGGCACTCACAACATAGAATGCAGACCTTGTTGAGAAGGCCAACACTTCCACAGCCCAGCGCTAGCATTAAACCCTTCAACCCCAGGGTGGCACGGTAGCGCAGCGGTAGCGTTGCTTCTGTACAGCGCCAGAGACTCGGGTTCGATCCTAACTACGGGTTGCTTGTCTATACGGAGTTTGTACGTTCTCCCCGTGACCTGCACGGGTTTTCTCCGGGATCTCCGGTTTCCTCCCACACTCCAAAGACTTACAGGTTTGAAGGTTAATTGGCTTGGTATCAGTGTAAATTGTCCCTAGTGTGTGTAGGATAGCCATTGAGTCATACAGTGCGGAAACAGGCCCTTCGGCCCAACATGCCCACGCCAGCCAACAATGGCCCAGCTACACTAGTCCCACCTGCCTGTGCTTGATCCATATCCCTCCAAACCTGTCCTATCCATGTACCTGTCTAACTGGGATAGTCCCTTCCTCAACTACCTCCTCTGGTAGCTTGTTCCATATACCTACCACCCTTTGTGGGATACCACTCATAGTGTGTGGGGATTGCTGGTCGGCGAGATCTCGGTGCGCCGAAGGACCTGTTTCAATGCTGTATTACTAAACTAAACTAAACTAAATTATGTCCTCTAGTTCTTGATATTTATACCTTGGGATAACAAGGTTCTTACTGTCTACCCTATCTATGTCTGTCATCATTTTATATACTTCTATCAGGTCTCCCCTCAACCTCCGACGCTCCAGAGAAAACAATTCCAGTTTGTCCAACCCCTCCTTATAGGACTTCTTCTTGCGTTTGAGGCAGCAGATGTCCTCTGTAGGTTCGATGTCCGTACGTGCCCGCCCTAATAAGGGCGCATGCTCCGGGTTGGCACAGAGCTGCGGCGCTGCTTCTGTCTCTGTTGGTGTTCGCCTGGCTGAGGTCAGTTGACAGGGGTCACTCATCACGGGGAGGTCGAAAACATGAGCCCCGCTTTATAGGAAATGCCCTCTCATCCAGGCACTATTCTGTAACCCTCCTCTGCACCCACTCCAAAGACGCACCATCCTTTGCGTAATAGTTGGACAATAAAAGTGTTCCAATGGCTGTTTTTGTTCCCTTCTACCACGTAATATCGAGTGGGTTTGCAGTCATTGGGAAATGACAATCGAACAGCAACAATGTGCCAACTAATGCGGAGAGCAAAATGGGATGGTGCGTGAATACTCCCTGTCAGGGTTCACAATTCGCATTACCATAGAGATGAATTCTTAAAGCCCTATTACACATCGATAGAATGGACACAAGGAAATGAGATGGAAAATCTTTGCTGAACAATTGAGTGTGCAATTGCATTTTACACATGGAATGTTGGACAAGTTCCAAACACAAAAGCCAATGTGGCAGGTGCCCTTTGGAGAGGAAATCTGAAATCAAAGCAGAAAATGTTGGAAATGATCATCTGTGAAAAAAAAGACAGTTAATATTTCAGATCGAAGATAAAGTTGCAAAATAATACATCTTGTTTTCACTTGCCCCACAGTTAACAATGACTGTTTCCTTTGTCATTGTTACTTTTTTTGCATATCTTTTATTCATTTGTTCTGTTTCTCCTTATATCACCGTCTGTATCTTTAGTTTAGAGATACGGTGGCCATTCGGCCCAACGAGTCCACGCCGGCCAGCGATCCCCACACATTAACACTATCCGACATACACTAGGGACAATTTACACTTATACCAAGCCAAGTGGTATGTTAGCTTTCATTGCAAAAGGATTTGAGTATAGGAGCAGGGAGGTTCTACTGCAGTTCTACAGGGTCTTGGTGAGACCACACCTGGAGTATTGCGTACAGTTTTGGTCTCCAAATCTGAGGAAGGACATTATTGCCATAGAGGGAGTGCAGAGAAGTTTCATCAGACTGATTCCTGGGATGTCAGGACTGTCTTATAAAGAAATACTGGATAGACTTGGTTTATACTCTCTAGTATTTAGGAGATTGAGAGGGGATCTTATAGAAACTTACAAAATTCTTAAGGGGTTGGACAGGCTAGATGCAGGAAGATTGTTCCCGATGTTGGGGAAGTCCAGGACAAGGGGTCACAGCTTAAGGATAAGGGGGAAATCCTTTAAAACCGAGATGAGAAGAACTTTTTTCACACAGGGAGTGGTGAATCTCTGGAACGCTCTGCCACAGAGGGTAGTCGAGGCCAGTTCATTGGCTATATTTAAGAGGGAGTTAGATGTGGCCCTTCTGGCTAAGGGGATCAGGGGGTATGGAGAGAAGGCAGGTACGGGATACTGAGTTGGATGATCAGCCATGATCATATTGAATGGCGGTGCAGGCTCGAAGGGCCGAATGACCTACTCCTGCACCTAATTTCTATGTTTCTATGTTTCTATAAGTGTCTCAACCACTGCTCTGGCAACTCCTTCCGTATACACAAAACGTTATTCCCCTGATCACGTCTCTGTACACAATGAGGAAGATGACTGAACTTTATTGCCTTCCCTCACTGTGGTAAACGTTGATTCCGCTGTGTGGGGATGTTTATGTTAAATTCTATAGTGTATTGCATTTGTTTTTACTGTATGGTAACTCAAACCTCACTATACCATTTGGTGCATGTGACAATAAATGTAACTCGAACTTGAACTACTCTGTGGACGGCTCAATAGTAATCAAATTTAGCCTTTGCGCTGACTGGTTAGCATGCATCTAAAATATTTTCTTTGGATCCACGAAACTTGTAGCCGGTAACAAGTGCAAATCCAATATTTGTTTCATTTCATAGTCATACAGTGCAGAACCAGTCCCTTTGGCCCAACTTGCCCACGCCGACCAATACGCCCCTACTAGACTAGTGCCACTTGCTTGCGTTTGGCCCAAATTGTGATACTACCTGCCTCAACTACCTCATCTGGCAGCTCAATATACCAACCATCCTTTGTGTAAAAAAACTTGCCCCTCAGGTTTGTATTAAATCTTCTTGTGATCTTATAGGCCTCATCCACCTGCGCTCCAATGAATAAAGTCCTTGTTGAAAATAAACTTATGTTGATCAAACTAAACCTTCTGCTGACTGGTTAGCCTGCAACAAAATGTTGTTCACTGTATCTCAGTAGACGCGACAATAAATTGAAGCTGGGACTATCCCATTGTTTAAGAAACAGTTGGACAGGTCCATGGATAGGACAGGTTTGGAGGGTTATGGACCAAGGCCTGCTCAACTTCTCCCTGTGAGTCATGCCCTTGAGTCCTAGCAACATCCTTCTAAACCTTCTCTGCATCCTTTCCAGTTTAACAACATCCGCAGGTTGACCAAAGCATAGAACACAAGAAAATAAATATGGCCTCACCAATTCGTCTTGTACAATTGTAACCATGACCTCCTAACTATACTCAGCATCCTAAATCATGAACGTGTCTTCCATTTGTATTTGTGATAATCACTTGTGGATGAAAGCTATTTTCATCAACTCTGATTGACTCCAAAGTCTGCTGTGATAATTCATAGAAACATAGAAAAAGGTGCAGGAAGTAGGCCATTCCCCAAGGACACAACGACAGTATGAGCCAGCACCGCCATTCAATATGATCATGGCTGATCATCCTAAATCAGTACCCCGTTCCTGCCTTCTCACCATATCGCTTGATTCCGTTAGCCCTAAGGGCAATATCTAACTCTCCTTTGAAAACATCCAGTGAATTGGCCTCCACCGCCTTCTGCGGCAGGGAATTCCACAATTCACATCTTATTTCTTAACTTTTTATGAAAATATTGGAATATTTATTTTGAAAGCATTTTTTTTTTAATGGAAGCATTCACGTTTCAATATAAAACTCAGCCTAAATTTTATCAAACATACACTAGGGTAATACAATGAAATTCAGTTGGATTCCCTAACATCATTAAATTAATAGATATTTACTTCTGAGCCTCTTCTCGCCACTGATGGTAAATTGAACTGCGGGAACATTTCAGTTTATTAAAATTTAACACCACAATAATTATACATTTCAGTGTTGATGTGCTGAAATTCCTTTGAATTAATTCACCAAAATATTAGCTTTTATGAGGTCTGTGTTTTTATAACAGTTGATGTATTGCATTGGAATAAGGCAACACAGAATCAGTTTTTAAAAATTGTATTTGCAAATCACGGATGTGGATTTATTTAAAAAAAAATAATAATTCTATGATATTCCAAAGGCATCAATCATTCTGTTTAGATTCAATCAGAAATCATTTTCATAGAAACCCTTAACCAAGTCCCAGGCATATTGATTCTACTTTAGTTTAGAGATACAGCGCAGAAACAGGCCCTTCGGCCCACCAAGTCTGCACCAACCGGCGATCCCGCTCTCTATAACACTGTCCTACACACACTAGGGACAATTTTACATTTTACACCAAGCCAGTGGACCTACAAACCCGTACGTCTTTGGAGTGCGGGAGGAAACCGAAGATCTCGGAGATAACCCACGCAGGTCACGGGGAGAACGTACAAACTCCGTACAGACAAGCACCCGTAGTCGGGATCGAACCTGTGTCTCTGGCGCTTTAAGGTAGTAGCTCTACCACTACGCCACCGTGCCGCTCAGTAATCATAGCATTTGACAAAGTTTCTTCATAGCGTTTCCACAGCCTGCCTGACTAGTTGAATTATTCCAGCTTTGTGTCACTGAATCATACAGCACAGAATCAGGCCCTTCAGCCCAATGTGCTTATGCCAACCCATCTACACTAGTCCCATCTGCTCACGTTTGGCCCATATTCCTTGAAACCTTTCCTATCCATGTACCTGTCTAAGTGTCTTGTAGAAGTTGCTATAGTACCTGCCTCAAATACCCCCCTTTGGCTGATCATTCCATATACCCACCACCATCTGTGTGAAAAGGCTGCACCTCGGGTTCCTATTAATCTTTCCCTGCTCACCTTAAAACAATGACCTCTGGCTCTTGGTTCCCCTACTCTGGGTAAAATTATCTGTCCATTTACTCTATCTATTCCCCTCACCATTTTTTACACCCCTATAAGATCACCCCTCATCCTCCTGCACACACCTGTACACTCGGGACAATTTACAGTGGATAATTAGCCTACAAGCAAGCACGGTTTTGGAATGTGGGAGGAAACCGGAGCAGCTGGAGCAAACCCACGCAGTCACAGGGAGAAGGTACAAACTCCGTACAGCCAAGCACCCCGCAGTCAGGATCGAACATGGGTCTCTGGCGATGTAAGGCAGCAGCTCTACCGCTGCACCACAGTGCCGCATCTAAACTAGCTAAACTACCATTCATCATGTCTTGAGAGACTGGACTAGTTGAATATATCTTTCAAAAGCCAGGGTGAGGAAAATGGGCTGTATGCCATATTTCTATGATATATTATTTGACGTACATCGCTCCTTTAAGATCTTTGAAGTGAGCCAGTTTATTTTATTTTGTTCTTGCTGGTGATGGATTGATTGTAACAGTCACAGAGGGGTCTGAAGAAGGGTAAACACTATGGTTAGGCATCCAACAAAATGGGTTAGAAGCAGAGAAAACGTCCCTGCACAATGTCCCATTTTTACACGTAAAATAACTGCACTCTGGCACAAAAAGCTGGAGTAACTCAGTGGGTCAGGCAGCATCTCTGGAGAAAACAAATAGACAATTGGTGCAAGAGTAGGCCATTCGGCCCCTCGAGCCAGCACCGTCATTTAATGTGATCATGGCTGATCATCCACAATCAGTTCCTGCCTTTTCCCCATATCCCTTAACTCTGCTATCTTTGAGAGCTCTCTCTAACTCTCTCTTGAAGGCATCCAGAGAATTGGCCTTCGCTATCTTCTGAGGCAGAGAATTCCACAGATTCACAACTCTCTGTGTGATCTTTCTTCAGACAGAGAGTGAGTCAATTTTTCAGGTCCCCGTTCCCCCATCATTACTATCTTATGTCCAAGACACCTCACACACCCTATGGCTCTTCGATGACTTCTGTTTACCAGACCCCTGTTCCCTCATCTTTGCTCTTTACGAAATAACTGTAGATGCTGGAACAATCGAAGGTGGACAGAAAATGCTGGAGACACTCAGCGGGTGAGGCAGCATCTATGGAGAGAAGGAATAGGTCGAGACCCTTCTTCAGAAGAAGGGTCTGAAGAAGGGTCTCAAACCGAAACGTCACCTATTCCTTCTCTCCAAAGATGCTGCCTCACCCGCTGAGTTTCCCCATCATTTTTTGTCCACCCTCATCTTTACTGTTTTGCCTGACTCTCAGACCGAATAAGGGTCTCGACTCAAAATGTGACCTATTCTTTCTCTCCAGAGATGCTGCCTGACACACTGAGTTACTCCAGCATTTTGTGTCTTATCACCGGTGTAAGCCAGCCACTGCAGTTCCTTCCTACACTGGGACAAAAATCAAGTGTGCAAGCAGCATTACTCAGGAAAACTTGATACATTGCTTGAATGAAACCCAACCAATTATTTTCTGCAGTAAAACATCTTTATTACTATTTTTGCAAACCACAATCACTCCAGGAAATTGGAGTAAATAAGACATTTTATAGCAATGATGCGGCATTTTATAGCAAGTAACGGACATTTCACTATATATCAGCACTCAGTTACTCCCCCATCATCCAATCCCCAATGACAAATGTCTTCTTTGTTTCCAGATGCTCATAAATTCATGTGATAGGAGCAGAATTAGGCCATTCGGCCCATTAAGTCTACTCTGCCATCCAATCATGGTTGATCTATCTCTCCCTTTTAATCTCATTCACCTGCCTTCTCCCCATAACTCTCAACACCCCATGACCTGCTGTAAGACATTGACACCTGTTGACATTTTGCAACTCCTGTACCAATGTTTAAAATTTGAGTTTAAGGTGTTGCTTAGAAAGTCAGAGTCATTGTCTTGGAGACAGTGTGTAAACAAGCCCTTCGGCCAAACGTGCCCATACCGACCAACTACAATTGTCCCACCTGTCTGTATTTGCCCCATATTCTTCTAAACCTTTCCTTCCCATGTACCTGTCCAAGTGACTTTTACAAATGTTCAAGAAGGAATTGCAGATGCTGGAAAATCGAAGGTAGACAAAAATGCTGGAGAGACTCAGTGGGTGCGGCAGCATCTATGGAGCGAAGGAAATAGGCAACATCTAAACATTGTGATAGTACCTGCCTCAACCAACATCTCCTCTGGCAGCTCATTCCATATACCCACCACTGTGTTAAAAAAAGCTGCCCCTCAGGTTCCTATTAAATCTTTCCCCCCTCACCTTAAAAATTCTGTGTAGTTTTTCACTGTACCTCCACACACAAGACAATAATAACCCTAACCCCTAACCTAGACCTGGTTCAATAAAATCCTCTCTTCTTCCTGAATTGTGGCTTTAACCCACAAGAATCCATGGTTTTCCTGATCCACTCTTTCAAATCCATTCAGAATTTTGAATACTTTTATTAAAACCTTCCCGACTCTAATGGGAATAATCTCATGATTTTAAGGGGCTGTCCCACTTGGGCGACCTAATCCGCGAGTTTGCCCTAGATTCGTACTCGCAGTATGGTCGACACGAGGTCATAGGAGGTCTTCGTAACTCTCCTTCATGCTCGAGAGTGGTTTCCCGAACTCGAGGCCTCAGCTAGGTCGCGGCCTTTTTTTTCAATATGCTAATAAATGCCCACGAGTAAAAAAAGGTCGCCATGGAACAAAATCAATATTTTATTTTACTCGTAGGTTTAGTCGTAGTAGGTCGTAGTAGGTCGGCATGTTAGTCGTACGTAATCAAGGGTTGTCGAAGGTAGTCGAAGGTAGTCGTAGATAGTCTTCATCATAGTCGAAGGGAGGTCTCATTGGTAAACTGGTCACTCTCGGCCTCCCCACTCTCACATGTGCCTGGATAAAAGATTTCCTCACCAACCGGCCGCAGACTGTGAGACTCGGCCCCCACCTCTCCTCCACTCGCAGGTCTGGAAGGCGCTATAGGTGCATCAAATCCAGGACAAATAGACTCAGGAATAGTTGCTTTCCGAAAATTATAACTACTCTTAATTCACATGCACTGACTTCACAGCCCAACACCCAGACTTCCATCTGTATATATGTACATAGCGCCGCAGAATTGTGCACCTATCCCCCCCCCCCCTTCTCCCTTCTGTTTTTGTTTTTCTGTTTCTTGTTTTTTGTACTAAATTATATGTATGCACTGAGTACGAGCAGCTTTTAATTTCATTGTACATGTATAGTGACAATAAATGGCATATCATCGCATATCATCAGGTCGAAGGAGATAGAAGGAGGTCGTCTTCACTCTCCACTATTTGGTGTGCAATCTAGTCGTAGCTAGTCGAAGATAGTCGTAGCTAGTCTTCAACATAGTCGAAGGAGGTCTTCAACATGTCATTTTTTCAAACTCTTCTAAACTCGCCAATTAGGTCGCCCAAGAGGGACTGCTCCTTTAGGGCATAGAAAAAGTACAGCACAGGAACAGGCCCTTCAGCCCACAATGTCTATACCAAACATAATCTCATCTGCCTGCACATGAACCATATCCTTCCATTCCCTGCATATCCATGTGCCTATCGAAAAGCCTCTTAGATGCCATAAATGTATCTGCCTCCATCTGGCAGCATATTCCAGGCACCCTTTCTGTGTAAAGACCTTAACCCACACATCTCCTTGAGACCTTGACCCTTCCATCCCTCTCTCACGTTGCAGGTACATTGCAGGTGCCGTCCATTCCTCGGAAGCCTTAACATAAACTTCATAGTTTAGATTCGTGCTGAAAGAGGCCCTTCGACCCACCGAGTCCGCACCGGCCAGCGATCCCCGCACTTTAACACTACCCTACACACACTAGGGATGATTTACAATTTAACCCAAACATAGAAACATAGAAACATAGAAAATAGGTGCAGGAGTAGGCCATTCGGCCCTTCGAGCCTGCACCGCCATTCAATATGATCATGGCTGATCATCCAACTCAGTATCCTGTGCCTGCCTTCTCTCCATACCCCTGATCCCTTTAGCCACAAGGGCCACATCTAACTCCCTCTTAAATATAGCCAACAAAATGGCCTCAACTACCTTCTGTGGCAGACAATTACAGAGATTCAACACTCTCTGTGTGAAAAATGTTTTCCTCATCTCGGTCCTAAAAAATTTCCCCCTTATCCTTAAACTGTGACCCCTTGTTCTGGACTTCCCCAACATCGGAAACAATCTTCCTGCATCTAACCTGTCCAAGCCCTTAAGAATTTTGTAAGTTTCTATAAGATCCCCCCTCAATCTTCTAAATTCTTGCGACTACAAACCGAGTCTATCCAGTCTTTCTTCATATGAAAGTCCTTCATATGAAGTCCTTTCATACTACATATGAAAGTCCAAACCAATTAACCTACAAACCTGCACGCCTTTGGAGTGCGGGAGGTAACCGGAGATCTCGGTGAAAACCCACGCAGGTCACGGGGAGAACGAACAAACTCCGTACAGACAGCACTCAAGGTCGGGATCGAACCCGGGTCCCTGGCGCTGTAAGGGAGCAACGTGGTATCCAGATTGTTCAGCTGAAGCAGAAAGTTACGACAATTTCCCAAACTCCAGTCTGAGGAAAGGTCCCGACTCAAAACTCCATCTGTCCTATCTGACCCATTGAGCTCTGCCAGCAGTGTTGTTTTCACTTGCTTCCTCAGTATTAACTTGTCACACATGAGGATTAGTTTTACGTAAACCTCAAGGTATATCTGGTACTGTCCGTCCCACCATTGCACCATTTATTTTCTAATCTTTGTCTTCTTTCTTCATTTCAAATGCATCACTTCTTATCTCGGTCAACACTAGCTTCTTCCCATCACTCTTGCACCTGAGTCAGGAGACTGTTGGATAAATTTCATATCTTTACTCTGCAAGTATCAACCTTCTACACCCATTTTGCACTTTTCCACAAGACTTGGCCATGGAAAGATGAAATGGAACCCACAATTTTTAGTTCCGTTTGGTTCAGAGTCCGCGCCGACCAGCGATCCACGCGCATTAACACTTTCCTACACACACTAGGGTTAATTTACAATTACACCCAAGCCAATTAACCTACAAACTTGTACGTCTTTGGAGTGTGGGAGGAAAGCGCAGATCCCAGAGAAGTCCACACAAGTCACGGTGAGAACTTTCAAACTCCGTACAGACAGCACCCGTAGTCAGGATTGAACCCAATTCTCTCTGGTGCTGTGAGGCAGCAACTGTACCACTGCACCCCTGTTTTCTCTTGTACCTTATGGGTAATCTTATGGGTAATCTTATGGGTAATCTTATGGGTAATCTTCTTATGGGTAATTAACAAATCATTCACTGATAAGTCTGTTTAGTCTAGTTTAGAGATTGGTCGGTCCCTGGTGTGTTGAAGAGTGCGAGCGTACGGGGTGATCGTAAGTCGGCGCAGACGGTGGGCTGAAGGGCCTGTTTCCGTGCTGTTTCTCAAAACTCGAACGTCTACAGAGTGGGATGTAAAAGTGGATAGCGAGGGAATCTGGAGAATTGATGTGCAGATGGATCTTGAGATGCAAGTGGGGAAAAAAGACACAAAGTGCTGGAGTAACTCAGCAGGTCAGACAGCATCTCTGGAGAACCCCAATAGGTAGCGTTTTGGGTCGAGACCCTTCTTCAGTCCACACAGTGGGTCCGTGAAAGTGGCAACACAAGTAACTAGGGTGATAAAGAAGGCATACAATAGGTGCAGGAGTAGGCCATTCGACCCTTCGAGCCAGCTGGGCAGTTGCCCGGGGGCCCACGAGCATAGGGGCCCCACGCTAATCTATGTATTGTAGAATGTTATTGTAGAACATGAAAATGGAGAAGAACGGCATATTTGATTCGGCATAAAGAAACTGAAAGTGTAGGGCCCCAGTCCACTGCTTTGCCTGGGGGCCTATAATGCTGTTAAGATGGCCCTGAGTCCACGTCCCCGCGATGGGGCTCAAAGTCAGACCCGAGCAAGGCTACCAGCTCGATGATGTTAGGCCGCAGAGCGATCGGAGATGCGATCCGGAAAACATTCGCATCTCCGGCAAGGTAAGAGATTGAAACAAAGTTTCCTCCACCCCCCCACGTAAAACAAACCAGCGAACATTACCGCCATCTTTTAAAACACACTGAAAAATACCAAAAAAGACAAAAAGACAGACAGACCGTTGGCGGGGCTGCCATCGCTGATGGCGCCACCCGGTGGAATCAATCAATCAATCAACTAATCATTCAATCGATGAATCAAAAACACGCTGTGTTTCTGTCCTGTGTTTTGAATGAAAATTGACCTTAACATATCCTGAATAGGAAATAGACCACATCCAAAACTCTCCTTACAGAACCTCCAGCACATCTACCATATCCTCAGCAGCAAATATTCCACCACTGATATTCAATTGAAATTGCTGCGCTGAGACATCCCATAGGAGTTTCCGGCATTTATGATGATGCAGTTCGACAGACATTAAGTGTTGTTAGTATTAATAAAGAACAACTTACATTACTGAAGCACAGTTTATGACCCAAATGCTTTGTATCATTGAAGCACTTTTCGAAATATAATAAAAAGGAAGATAGACACGAAATGCTGGAGTAACTCAGTCACGCAGGCACCATCTCTGGAGAGAAGGAATAGGCGATGTTTCGGGTCGGGACCCTTCTTCACCTTTGTTATGTCGGCATCACTACCAGTAATTTTCACACAGTGAGGTTTCTCTAGCAATGCAACTTTAACCCGATAACTTTTTTTATGATGTTGCTTGATGGATAAGTGTTTTTTTAGTTTCGTTTAGAGATACAGCGCGGAAAGTGCCCCTTTGGCCCACCGAGACCACACCGACCAGCGATCCCCGCACATTAACACTATCCTACACACACACTAGGGATAATTTACAGTTTTCACTTGGCCAATTAACCTGCAAACTTTGGAGTGTGGGAGGAAACTGAAGATCTTATAGAAAACCCACACAGGTCACGGGGAGAAGGTTCAAACTCCATATAGACCAGCACCCGTATCCGGGATCGAACCCGGGTCTCGTGTATAAAATCGTGAGAGGAATAGATTGGGTAGAGGCACAGAATCTCTTGCCCAGAGTACGGGAATCGAGGACCAGAGGACATAGGCTCAAGGTGAAGGGGAAAAGATTTAATAGGAATCTGAGGGGGAACTTTTTCGAACAACGGCTGGTGGGTGTATGGAACAAGCTGCCGGAGGAGGTGGTTGAGGCTGGAACTATCCCAATGTTTAAGAAACAGTTAGACATGGATAGGAAAAATTTGGAGGGATATGGAGCCAGGCAGGTGAGACTCGTGCAGCTGGGACATTTTGGCCGGTGTGGGCAAGTTGGGCCGAAGGGCCTGTTTCTATACTGTATCACTTTATGAGTCTATGACTCTTTGATTCGGGCGCTGTGTGGCAGCAACTCTACCACTGCGCAACCGTGCCGCCCACATGTCTAAGACATAGAGGGAGCTATGCTGTAGCTCTGCTTCTATGTTGAGGGTTAAGGGCCTCTCCCATTTGGGCGTCATTTGCGCATCACGCAGATGGCATGCGAAGATTTTGTACATCCCAAAATCCCGGGGCACCTTGCGCGTCACTGCCTGTGTCACCATGCACCGTGCGCGCATCACATGCGCGTCGTGCATCGTGACACGTAAATGATGTTGCGTAAATTACGC
The DNA here is from genome assembly GCF_028641065.1 of Leucoraja erinaceus. Classification (NCBI taxonomy): domain Eukaryota; kingdom Metazoa; phylum Chordata; class Chondrichthyes; order Rajiformes; family Rajidae; genus Leucoraja; species Leucoraja erinaceus. The sequence continues at coordinate 74,463,805 of NC_073383.1, read as the reverse complement.
ACAAATTACGCCCAAGTGGGACAGGCCCTTTAAGGTTTGCTTCCCAGTTTAGGGTTCCATTCATTCTGTCAAAGCAGCACTGTCTCCTCACTGAGGTTTTTGGAGATTCAAAGTTATAGTTCAATCCTTGTCAGCTAAATAGCTCATTTATCTATTGATCAAAAATAAAATGTTGATATTAAGTATAAGGTTACTTGCATGTATCCATTGATTCAGGAAACTGAATAGATGTTTGGACACCACTTTAGCGGTAATAATAGCAGTTGCAAGTACTGGCGATCTCAGGTCAATGGATGTTTTAGGATGTGCTTTTAATGAACTGGGTAATTTGCTATAAGTGGGAAATTCTGCATTCAATTACCTGCATTATCTAAGCAAGATTAAGTCAGTGAAAGTTTTGCCTGGGCAAGCTTACAGCCTGAATAATGAGTTTAATTAACCTTTGTATTCCCTCTCTCTCCTTCCCTCCCCACCCTAGTCATCCTGCCAGTTTCACTGTTCACGTTCCCTCGTTATCACCTCTTCCGCAGCCAACAATGGACTATTGTGGGCTCCACCTTTCTTTGGTCTTCGGGGCCAGCTCTGATTTTTTCCTACCCCTAGTCTCTCTCTCTCCCCTGACTCTCAGTCTAAAGAAGGGTCTCGACCTGTGACATCGCCTATTCCTTTTCTCAGAGATGATGCTGCCAAACCCGCTGAGTTCCTCCAGCATTTTCATAAGTTCATCATTTGTAAGAGCAGACTTAGGCCTGTTGGCTCATAAAGTCTACTCCGCCGTTCAATTATGGCTGACCTATCTTTCCCTCGCATCCCTATCCTCCTGCCTTCTCCCCATAACCCCTGACACCCTTTCAAGACTCAAGTATCCAGCGATCTCCACCTTGAATATTTCCATTGACTTGGCCTCCTCAGCCTTCTGTGGCGATGAATTCCACAGATTCGCCGAATAGCAAAGGGGAGAGGACCATTTTAAGGAGCAAAGACGTTTCCCATGAGTAGATTTGAAATATGTGGATAAGGTTTTCAATTAAGTTTTCACGACTGTCTTCACGTAAGAGTGGGAACGCTACCCGTGCTGTAGTTAAAATGAATAAATGTGAATTATCAGAGGTGATAAAATGAGGGAAAGAGGAAGTATTAAGGGTTTATCATCTATGAAAATGGATTCGTGGCCAGGCCTGGCTTTCTAATATATCCCAGGCTGTTAAAGAAGTCAAGTGAGCAAATTCTAGAGGCTGTGACGATCATTTTTCATTCCTCTCTGGTACAGAGGATTGGAGCACGGCTCGCTTTGTACTGTTGTTCGTGGGGAAGAAGGCAGCCATGAGCCAATTCATCACAGCCCAGGTAGTTTAACTGTGATATCAATCAAATTATTGGGATCCATTCCAAAGGACAATACCAACGTTCGATTAGAAAGGCACAGATTAAATCAGGGAACAGTCAGCGCAGATTTGTGAAGGAAAGATCCCATCTGACTAATGTGATGAAATTCTTTGAGGGATTCACATAAATGGTCGATGAGGACCGATGATGGGCCCAGGGCAGACACGAAATGCTGGAGCAACTCAGCGAGTCAGGTAGCGTCTCTGGATAGAAGGAATGGGCGACATTTCATGTCGAGACCCTCCTTTAGACGGAAGAACCCAGACTTTTGACTTTCTCCCCGTGACCGCGTGCGTTTATCTCAGGTGCTCCAGTTTCCTAGCACACTCCAAAGACATACAGGTTTGTAGGTTAATTGGCTTTGGTAAAAATTGTAAATCGGCCCTAGGGTGCAGAGCTAGAAGCCATTTGGATCCAAGGGAGAGAGGCAACTTGGTGCCAAAATTGGATTCATTGGCAGGAAATAGAACGTTATTTGTGACTGGAAGGTTCTTACCGGCAGGGCTGTTTCTTTGCAACAGAGGACTTTGAAGAATCTTAGCTGAGTAATATAAAAGTATGAGGGGTCCAGGTAGAGTTATAAGAAAGAAGATATGGCTATCTGTGGGTAGTTAAGTGATGGTACTAGCATCATGTTCGGCATGGTCATTGTGGGCCGAAGGGTTTGTCCTTCTGTTGTACAGTAACAAAACAAAGAAAGGAAGAACATTGGGCGTTGTGGAGGAATAAAGGGATTTTGAGCTGTACTTCCACAGATTCTTAAGAGTCATAGAGTCATACAGTGTGGAACCAGGCCCTTAGGCCTAGCTTGCTCATGCCAACGAACATCTCCTTGCACCTCCTCCAACCTCATCTACGGTATCCGCTGTTCTTCAGTCTGACGAAGGGTCTCGACCCGAAAAGCCACCCATTCCTTCTCTCCAGAGATGCTGCCTGTCCCGCTGAGTTACTCCAGCATTTTGTGTCTACCTTCGATTAAAAACAGCATCTGCAGTTCTTTCCTACTCAAGGAATCAAGAGATATGGGGAGAAGGCAGGAACAGGGGACGGATTCTGGATGATCGGCCATGATCATATTGAATGGCGGTGCTGGCTCGAAGGGCCGAATGGCCTACTCCTGCACCTATTTCCCATGTTTTGAGCAAGGATTTGAGTATAGGAGCAGGGAGGTTCTACTGCAGTTGTACAGGGTCTTCGTGAGACCACACCTGGTGTATTGCGTACAGTTTTGGTCTCCTAATCTGAGGAAAGACATTCTTGCCATAGAGGGAGTACAGAGAGGGTTCACCAGACTGATTCCTGGGATGTCAGGACTTTCATATGAAGAAAGACTGGATAGACTCGGCTTGTACTCGCTCGAATTTAGAAGGTTGAGGGGGGATCTTATAGAAACGTGCAAAATTCTTAAGGGGTTGGACAGGCTAGATGCAGGAAGATTGTTTCCGATGTTGGGGAAGTCCAGAACAAGGAGTCACAGTTTAAGGATAAAGGGGAAAACTTTTAGGACCGAGATGAGGAAAACTTTTTTCACACAGAGAGTGGTGAATCTCTGGAATTCTGTGCCGCAGAAGGTAGTTGAGGCCAGTTCATTGGCTATATTTAAGAGGGAGTTAGATGTGGCCCTTGTGGCTAAAGGGATCAGGGGGTATGGAGAGAAGGCAGGTACGGGATACTGAGTTGGATGATCAGCCATGATCATATTGAATGGCGGTTCTGGCTCGAAGGGCCGAATGGCCTACTCCTGCACCTATTTTCTATGGTTTCTATGTTTCTGTTTCCGTGTTTGAAGGCAAGCTTCACGTTTTGCTTCTCGCATTTCTCTCACGCTTGTCCTTTGTTTTAGATGTTATCACCCAAAGACATCAGTGTATTTTTGCGGATGCTACAACGGAAAGGGTGAGGGTCAGAAGGACACGTGCGGGTTCCACTGATTAAGTTGATGCCCCAGGCTAAATCTCTTTCTGCAGCCTCAGCGTTAACATAGACAGGGAGTCCAAGGGGAATTCTTCATGTTTAAAATCCGGGCATTATTTTATGAATCGTATCTAACGGCCAGAGCAGAATTCATCTTCTGATATTTTAATCGAGCTTTTTATTAGTGACTCTGTTCAGGTCACTGCATCTGCTCAGCTGTTATACAGATGACCCCCCTTCTTCTCTATATCATTCCCAAATTCAACGGCGGCACGGTGGCGCAGCGGTAGAGTTGCTTCCTTAAGGGGCTGTCCCGCTGCGGCGACCACCTAATCCACCAGTTCAGAAGAGTTTGCCCTCGACTCATACTCGCAGCATGACGAGGTCCGAGGAGGTCTTTGTAACTCTTCTTTGTGCTCGAGAGTAATCCCCGCGTACTCGAGGGCTCAGCTAGGTCGCGGCGTATTTTCCAACATGCTGAAAAATGCCCGCGAGTAAAAAATGGTCGCAATGGAAAAAATCGATATATTTTTTACTCGTAGGTTCAGTCGAAGTAGGTCGTAGTAGGTCGGCATGTTATTCGTAGGTAATCGAGGGGAGTCAAAGGTAGTCGAAGGTAGTCGTAGATAGTCTTCAACATAGTCGAAGGGAGGTCGAAGGAGATCGAAGGAGGCTGTCTTCTCTCTCCACTATTCGGTGTCTAATTTTCCTAAGCTAGTTGAAGCTAGTCTTCAACATAGTCGAAGGTGGTCTTCAACATGACATTTTTTTCAAACTCTCCTAAACTGTTATAAACTCGCCAATTCGGTCTCCGCAGTGGGACAGGCCCTTTACCCCGCCAGAGACCTGCGTTCAACCTTGACGACGAGTGCTGTCCGTATGGAGTTTATATGTTCTCCCCGTGACCTGCGTGGGTTTTCCCTGGGTGCTTCGGTTTTCTCCCACATCCCAAAGATGTACAGGTTTGTAGGCTAATTGCTTTCTGTGAAATTGTAAATTGTCCCTAGTATATGTAGGATAGTGCAGGGATCGCTGGTCGGAGCAGACTCGCTTGGTCAAGGCTTGGATAGAGTGGATGGGGAGAGGATGTTTCCACTAGTGTGAAGGTCTAGGACCAGAGGTCACAGCCTCAGAATTAAAGGACCTTCATTTTGAAAGGAGATGAGGAGGAATTTCTTTAGTCATAGGGTGGTGAATCTGTGGAATTCTTTGCCACAGAAGGCTGTGGAGGCCATGTTAATGGATATTTTTAAGGCAGAGATAGATAGATTCCTGATTAGTACGGGTGTCAGGGGTTATGGAGAGAAAGCAGGAGAATGGTGTTAGGAGGAAGAGATAGATCAGCCATGATTGAATGGCAGAGTAGACTTGATGGGCTGAATGGCCTAATTCTGCTCCTATCACTTATAACCTTATTACCTTTTGACTCGGTGGGCTGAAGGACCTGTTTCTCTGCTCTAAAATATCTCTAAAATAAACAAATCAAAACTAAATGAAACTAAACTCCTGCACTTTATATATTAGGCATGAATTATCTCGATGGGCTGAATGGCCCAGTCCTGTTGCCCGGCAATACAGGAAGCCACCCGGTGCATGAGATTTGAGCTTTAGTCGAGTTTGGCGATTTATTACTATTCATGTCAACATATTATACATGCGCATAAATTTCCATATGCATGTACCCACTCACATTTACATATGCATAATTGTATATTTACATATGTGCATATTTGCAAAATAAATCACATTTTTGTTGATTTGAGAATCCCAAGAAAGCAATCTACACTTGACATAAAACAGAGGATAAAATCAAAATGGACCAGTAAATCTGTTTTTGCTCATTTAATGAGTCAACCAATGCAGATCATCAAATAACATAACGCCATTTCAATACTGCACAAAGCTTTAGTGCAGATCAGTGGTTTTCAAGCTCTTTCCCCACAATGTGCCGATCTTGCAGTTTTTTGTGGCATAACATACCACTGCCGCACAACTTGTGCGCGATGTTTTGTCTCTGTTATCTGACAGGAACACAATATTACGTGAATATATTGTGTAGGAAGGAACGGCAGATGCTGGTTTAAACCGCAGATAGTCGTGGCCCTTCTTCAGACTGGTTAGGGATAAGGGGAACAAGAGATATAGACGGTGATGTGGAGAGATAAAGAACAATGAATGAAAGATATGCGAAAAGGTAACAATGATAAGCCATTTGTAGGGTGAAAATGAGAAGCTAGTTCGACTTGGGTGGGGGGTCTTCAACCAAAACATCACCCATTCCAGTCTGAAGAAAGGTCTCGATAGACAATAGACAATAGACAACAGACAATAGGTGCAGGAGTAGGCCATTTGGCCCGTCGAGCCAGCACCGCAATTTAATGTGATCATGGCTGATCATCCTCAATCAGTACCCCGTTCGTGCCTTCTCCCCATATCCCCTGACTCCGCTATTTTTAAGAGCCCTATCTAGCTCTCTCTTGAAAGCATCCAGAAAACCTTCCTCCACAACCCTCTGAGGCAGAGAATTCCACAGACTCCAACTCTCTGTGAGAAAAAGTGTTTCCTCATCTCCATTCTAAATGGCTTTCTCCTTATTCTTAATCTGTGGCCCCTGGTTCTGGACTCCCCCAACATTGGGAACATGTTTCCTGCCTAGCGTGTCCAAATCGTTAACAATTTTATATGCTTCAATGAGATACCCTCTCATCCTTCTAAACACCATAGTGTACAAGCCCAGCTGCTCCATTCTCTCAGCATATGACAGTCCCGCCATCCCGGGAATCAACCTTGTAAACCTACGCTGCACTCCCTCAATAGCACTCTGCCTTGACCCGAAACGTCACCCATTCCTTCTCTCCAGAGATGCTGCCTGTCCCGCTGAGTTACTCCAGCTTTTTGTGTCTATCTTAAGTGAATATTGTGTCGTGCCTCTCATTTCCACACGATCGGCTATCCATCAAGCACGTTCTAAATTGAGCAACTTAAAAATTAATGTCAATGGAATACAACAAGGGTTGAGCCAACTGTGGTCAATAGACTGGGGCTGAGAACAGTTTGAATCGATTCGTTCAAAAGTAGTTTATCTCATATTGACACAGTGGGTCTGTGGTGTGATGTGCGATCTTGAAAACTGAACTTTGCTGGTTGCCGTTTGACCCGCTTGGTCAAGGCTTAGAAAGAGTGGATGTGGAGAGGATGTTTTCACCAGTAGGAGAGTCTAGGACCAGAGGTCACAGCCTCAGAATTAAAGGGCCTTCCATTAGGAAGAAGCTGAGGAGCAATTTCTTTAGTCAAGGGGTGGTGAATCTGTGGAATTATTTGCCACAAAAGGCTGCGGAGGTCATGTCAATGGATATTTTTTAAGGCAGAGACAGATGGATTCTTGATTAGTACAGGTGTCAGGGGTTAAGGGGAGAAGGCTGGAGAATGGGGTTAGGAGGGAAAGATAGACCATTGAATGGCGGAGTAGACTTGATGGGCCGAATGGCAAATTCTCTTCCTATCACTCATAACCTTATGGCCTTATGGCTTGTTGGGCCAAAGGGCCTGTTTCTGTGCTGTATCTCTAAAATAAACCAAACTAAACTAACTAAACTATTGCACTTTATATGTCAAAAAGGGAAAAGTGAAAACTGAACTTCATCTTTCTCTTTTGAAGTTGGCTGAGTGGCAGACTTGCAAATCAGCCTGAAAAATGGCTGAAGGTGACAATTCAGCATAAAGCATTGAAAATGGCTAAGCTAGCGCTGTGCTCCAATTTCTAAGGCAGAGAAGTGATGCTAAACTTGTTCAGAACAATAATTGCACTGCACTCTGAGTACAGTGCACATGTCTCCTCTCCACGTTACAAAGAGCTGCAGGCAGCTGAAGGCAGCGACAGGCAGCAGTTAGTGCGGCTGCTAATAAGTTCCGATGAACCAGATTCCAGTGATGGGGCTTCAACTTGAAGCACTAACTCCGGTTCTCTCCCCACCCTCATTTAGTCAGAGGGTGGTGAATCTGTGGAATTCTTCGTAGAGGCCAAGTCAGTGGATATATTTAAGGCTGAGGCAGATAGATTCTTGATTAGTACGGCCCGATTCTAACGTTGTGCCACCTAGCCGCCCAGAGTAGGTTGGTCAAATCAACCACAGTCCGAGAGGAGTAAGCACTTAATGGGACACAAAATGCTGGAATAACTCAACGGGTCAGGCAGTACCCCTGGTGTCTCCAGTCGAGACTCTAATTCAGATAAGTATTTAATTTAATTAACATTGTCTTTATTTTGTCAAGGAAGTTCAGATACAAAATGGGAAGAGTTTTACTTTCATGGCCCTAAAATAGACAAAAGGTGGGATTAATTTCCCGAAAGGATACTTGCGGATACTGAAACCGTTCATGAGTTCATTGCGGTGGCATGATAGAGTTGCTGCCTTACAACGGCAGAGACCCAGGTTAAATCCAGACTATGGGTGTTGTCTGTATGGAGTTTGTATGATCTCCCCATGATAGCGTGGGTTTTCATAAGTGGGTCTGAAGAAGTGTTTCGGCCCGAAACGTTGCCTATTTCCTTCGCTCCATAGATGCTGCCTCACCCACCGAGTTTCTCCAGCACTTTTGTCTACCTTGCATTTTCATAAATTCATGTGATAGGAGTAGAATTGGGCCACTCGGCCCATCAAGTCTACTCCGCCATTCAATCATGACTGACCTAATCCCATTTTCCTGCCTTCTCCCCATAACCCCTGACACCCGTACTAATCAAGAATCTATCTATCTCTGCCTTAAATATATCCACTGACTTTGCCTCCACAGCCTTCTGTGGCAAAGAATTCCACAGATTCACCACCCTCTGACTAAAGAAATTCCTCCTCATCTCCCTCCAAAAAGAACGCCCTTTAAATCTGAGGCCATGACCTCTAGTCCTGGACTCTCCCACTAGTGCAAACATCCTCTCCACATCCACTCTATCCAAGCCTTTCACTATTCTGTACATTTCAATGAGGTCCCCCTCCATTCTTCTAAACTCCAGCCGACAAATGCACATCATACGTTACTTGAGGCAACGTTTTTCTCTTGGTGCTCTGATTTCCTCCCACACTCAAAAGACATACAGATTAATTGGCTTTGGTAAAGATTGTAAAATTGTCCCTCGTGTGTGTAGGATAGTGTTTGTGTGCGGGGATTGCTGGTCGGATCAGACTCGCTAGGCCGAAGAGCCTGTTTCTTTGCATTGAATTGAATACATTTTATTAGCCAAGTATGTATACATACAAGGAATTTGAGCTGTATCTCTAAATTAAACTAAACTAAAACTAGGCTAAAGTATGTTCTTTGTTTAGTGTAAAGAGAAGATTGTGGTTAGGTGGACTTGATGCTGATCAGCTGTTGATTAAATTGAATGGGAAACCCGGTTGGCCTATGCCTGCTGCTAATATTAACAGGCCTCTCTGGTTTGGAGATCATTTCTGTCTGAAGCTTTTACAAGGTCATGGAGACGTATGTGGAAAAGAAAAATTTAGATGTCTATTCCTTGGAGCACAGGAGGATGAGGGATGACCTCATAGAGGTGTACAAAATCATGAGAGGAACAAATCTTGTCCAGAGTATGGGAAATCGAGAACCGGAGTACATAACTTTAAGGTGAGTGGGGAAAGACTTAATAGGAACCTGAGGGGGTAACCTTTTCACACAAAGGGTGGTGGGTGCATGGAATGAGCTACCAGAGGAGGTAGTTGAGGCAGGTACTATCGCAACGTTTAAGAAACATTTAGACTGGGTACATGGATAGAACTGATCTAGAGGGATATGGGGCAAACACAGGCAGGAGGGTCTAGTGTAGTTGGGACATGTTGATCGGTGTGGGCAAGACGGGCCGAAGGGCCTGTTTTGGTGTTGTGTGACTCTGAGTCTAAGTATCTATACTGTCGTAGTGCTTAAGATTCAGTAATAGATTCATCCATTCCTTCTGCTGTGTCTCACACTCTCCATCAACTGATGTTTAGCGTACACTGTTGAATAAACGTCAACCTTTATTACACAGGCAAAAAACAATTTGTCTTACTAAAAGTACAGTTGAAAATGTAATGAAATGTAATTTTTTGATTGAACTCAAATTTATGGGTAGACAAGAGATTTGCTTAACTATTTCTAATATACTGTTGTCAGGTGCTTTTAAAATTGCAAACCTGCACCGTATAATTACAGAATCGAGAACAGAAATGGAAGATTTACCTGCAAAAGAGATATTGGGTAAACTATAGAGTATTTATGCCTCACAACACAATATAAATCCAGCATGTACATTTACATAGACAATTTTGATCCAACCTGAGATGAAATATGAAACAGTTTTTCAGATTTGAATAATTGTTTCTCTTTCTACAAATGCTATTTTATGTTTTCATTTCATCAACTTTTTAACAAAAGGATGGTGGGTGTTTGGAACGAGCTGGCCGAGGAGCTACTTGAGACAGGGACTATCGCAGTGTTAAAGAAACATTTAGACAGGTACATGGATAGGACAGGTTTAGAGGGGTATGGGCCAAATGCAGGCAAGCGGGACTAGTGCAGATGGGACATGTTGGATGGGGTGGGCAGATCAGGCCGAAGGGCCTATTTCTATGCTGCAAGACTCTATGACTCTCTACGATTCTCTTTTATGCCTGGTTTAACGGGTTGTTAATGATGCGGTTGTGGGTCAATAGACAATAGACAATAGGTGCATGAGTAGGCCATTCGGCCCTTCGAGCTAGCACCGCCATTCTTAATGGCTGATCATCCATAATCAGTGCCCCGTTCCTGCCTTCTCCCCATATCATATAACCATATAACCATATAACCATATAACAATTACAGCACGGAAACAGGCCATCTCGACCCTTCTAGTCCGTGCCGAACACATAACCTCCCCTAGTCCCATATACCTGCGCTCAGACCATAACCCTCCATTCCCTTCCCATCCATATAACTATCCATTTTATTTTTAAATGATACCAATGAACCTGCCTCCACCACTTCCACTGGGAGCTTATTCCACACCGCCACCACTCTCTGCATAAAGAAGTTCCCCCTCATATTACCCCTAAACTTCTGTCCCTTAATTCTGAAGTCATGTCCTCTTGTTTGAATCTTCCCTATTCTCAAAGGGAAAAGCTTGTCCACATCAACTCTGTCTATCCCTCTCATCATTTTAAAGACCTCTATCAGGTCCCCCCTTAACATTCTGCGCTCCAGAGAATAAAGACCTAACTTATTCAACCTATCTCTGTAACTTAGTTGTTGAAACCCAGGCAACATTCTAGTAAATCTCCTCTGTACTCTCTCTATTTTGTTGACATCCTTCCTAGAATTAGGCGACCCCTGACTGCTATCTTTAAGAGCCCTATCTAGCTCTCTCTTGATGTATCCAGAGAACCAGCCTCCACCGCCCTCTGAGGCAGAGACATCCACAGACTCACCGCTCTCTGTGTGAATAAGAGACGTAAAAGGACATAAAAAAGGACACGGGAAAAAGGACACAAGCCAATCATTGCATTATGTGAACATTTTGCTAAAAATTATCTTTAAATAAATAGCAAGAGGACAAAAATGCAATACTCTATTCTGGCAATATTAGCAGATATTTTGAAAATTGTGAATCTATTTGGTATGAATAATAGAAGAGAGCCTCGGCTAAAGTTTTAGTTGGTGAGGATGTTTCTGCTCGTGGGCAAGTCGAGGACCAGAGGTCATAGCCTCAGAATTAAAGGACGTTCCTTTAGGAAGGAGAAGCGGAGGAATTTTTTTAGTCAAAGAGTGGTGAATCTGTGGAATTAATTGGCTATACAGGTCAAATCAATGAATATTTTTAATGCAGAGATGGATAGATTCTTGATTAGTACGGGTGTCAGGGGTTATGGGGAGAAGGCATGAGAATGGGGTTAAGAGGGAAAGATAGATCAGCCATGATTGAATGGCGGAGTAGACTTGATGGGCCGAATGGCCTAATTCTGTTTCTATCACTTAAGAACTCGGTCCTGCTGCGTTTCTTAACTACATGAAACTGTGTGAGAGTTATAGCGTCATAGAGTCATATAGGGTGGGAACAGGCCCTTCAGCCCAACTTGCCCACATCGGCCAACATGTCCCATCTGCTTGAGTTTGCCCGATATCCCCCCAAACCTGTCCTATCCATGTACCTGTTTAACTGATTCTTAAACGTTGGGATAGTCACTGCCTCAACTACCTCCTCTGGCAGCTTGTTCCGTACACCCACCACCCTTTGTTTCACCTCACTGAAATTGTTTCGAAGAGAAGTTCGCAGTTTTGCCTGACTGCCACATGCCAAGTTAAAAGCTGAGACTGCTGATGAGATTTGAATTGAATTGAATTGAAATCATTTTATTAGCCAAATATCCATCCATACAAGGAATTTGCCTTGTTACTTTGCTCGCAGGTAACAACATGATATACAGTAAACAATTAAAAATAAAACATTATAATTTAAACATGTGAAATAAAATATGAGAGCAAAAGGAGGCCAAAGACTTTTGGCTGTTGACTAGAGCTACCGCTCATAGAAAAAGAGCTGATTTTATGTCTGGCTGTGGCAGCTTTGACAATCCGGAGTCGCCTTCCAGAGGGAAGTGATTCAAAGAGTTTGTGGCCAGGGTGAGAGGGGTCAGAGATGACCTTACCGGCTCTCTTACTGGCCCTTGCAGTGTACAGTTTGTCGATGGGGGTAAGGTTGCAGCCAACAACCTTCTCGGCTGATCAAATGATGCGCTGCAGCCTCCGATGTCATGCTTGAGCCAAACCAGACCATGATGGAGAAGGTGAGGACAGACTCTATGATGGCCGTGTAGAATTGGACCGTCATTGCCTGTGGCAGATTGTGTTTTCCCAGCTGCCACAGGAAGTATATCCTCCGTTGGGCCTTTTTGAGTTTGGAGTCGATTGTGGCCTCCCATTTAATGTCCCTGGAGATGATGGTTCCAAGGAACTTAAAAGACTCCACAGATGTGACTGTGGTGTTGTTGATGGTGAGTGGGGTGAGGGGAGGGGGAGCTCCCTTAAAGTTTACAATTAATTCCACTGTCTTAAGAGCATCAGCGTTATGTCATCCTCAAACTTGAGAAGCTTGACAGAGGTGTCTGTGGAGGTGCAGTCGTTGGTGTAGAGAAAGTAGAGGAGAGGGGAGAGTACGCAGCCTTGCGGTGCTCCTATGCTGAGGGTATGCGGGTCCATGATGTGCTTTCCCAGCCTCACATGCTGCTTCCTGTCTGGCAGGAAGCTGGTGATCCACCGACAGAGGGGTTCAGGCACAGTCAACTCGGAAAGTTTGGAGTGCAGTAGCTCTGGCACAATGGTGTTGAATGCAGAACTAAAATAAACAGACAAAATCCTTGCATAGGTCCCCTGACGGTCTAGGTGCTGGAGGATGAAATGCAGGCCTAGGTTGACTGCATCATCCACTGATCTATTTGCCCGGTATGCAAACTGCAGGGGTCCATCGAGGGGGTTTGTGATTTCAGGTGGGCCAGCACAAGTCTTTCGGGGTTGATCAATTGAAGCCATCCTTTTGGCAGTTCTATTCCCAGTAGGACCAGGGTGTCATGGTGGTGCAGCAGTAGAGTTGCTGCCTTACAGTGCTTACAGCACCAGAGACCCGGGTTCGATCCTGATCAGTCCCACCTCCATTCACAAAGTTCCTAGCATTCATCTTGCCTTTAATTACTTTATTTTTCTTATTACATCATGGGCGTGAACGTGGCTGGTAGGATTAATATTTAATACCTGTCCTCCAGTCTGAAGAAGGGTCTCGACCCGAAATGTCAACCATTCCTTCTCTACAGAGATGCTGCCTGTCCCACTGAGTTGTTCCAGCTTTTTGTGTCTGTCTTCAGTGTTGTGTTCGAGGGCTAAATAAGGTGACTCCAGGCCACAACATTCGGTTTAAACCCAGCATCTGCAGTTCCTTCCTGCACTTAACTGCCCTTGGAACAGGTTGTGGTGGGTATTGAGTCCCACACCGACCTGACTGCCAAAATTCCTTCCCCGGTGGACAGTTGTGAACAAGATGGGTTTTTATGACAATCTGGTAGTTTCACAGTCACCATTGATGATATTAGCTTTTTAGTCAAGATTTATCGAATTAGCTGAATTTAAATTCACCAGATACACTGATGGGATTTGAACTCATGTCTCGGTGATTATCAGTCCAGGCTCCCTATTTGTCTGTGGAGCAATAGAACTATGATGCCATTGCGTGGAACTACCTGAAATTTGAGCTTTTCAGTGTTGCTTTTGTGATTTAGTTGAGTCTTAGATTAGTTTAGAGATACAGCGTGGAAACAGGCCCTTCGGCCCGCCGAGTCGGCGCCGACCAGCGATCTGTGTACCCTAGAACTATCCCACACACTAGAGACAATTTACAATCTTTATCGAAGCCAATTAACCTGGAAAACCTGTACGTCTTTGGAGTGCGGGAGGAAACCAGAGCACCCGTGGAAAACCCATGGGGAGAACGTACAAACTCCGTACAGACTGCACCCATAGTCAGGATCGAACCCGGGTCTCTGGCGCTGTGAGGTAGCAACTCCACCACTGCGCCACCGTGCCGCACAATTTCTGTATTGCCTTTTTTTAAATGTTTCTTGTGCCTTTCAGAAAACCTTTTTTTGCTTACCTCAGGGGCACCTCATGTTGCCAAGCCCTACATCCACATGGATTGTTGATCCCATTGTCTCCACTCCCTCTGTAATGCCACAGGAGATGAACTAGTCTCAGTTTGGTTTATTGTCACAGGTACACAAAAAAGCTGGAGAAACTCAGCGGGTGCAGCAGCATCTATGGAGTGAAGGAAACAGATTGCCTATCTCCTTCGCTCCATAGATGTTGCTGCACCCGCTGAGTTTCTCCAGCTTTTTTGTGTACCTTCGATTTTCCAGCATCTGCAGTTCCTTCTTAAACAAATGGTTTATTGTCACATTTGCCGAGGTACAGTGAAAAGCTTTTGTTGCATGCTAACAAAGGGCCTAACATCACCGCCCCGCGCGGCTTGGAATGGCCGCGGGACTCTGCGAGCGCACGCCGGGGGCTCTAACACCAAGACCCGGTGTGCGACCTCGCACCACCCGGCGTGGCTTTAATGGCCGCGGGACAATCGCCATCGCCAGCCGGGGGCTTTGACTTTGACTCTGACATCGGGGGGGGGGGGGGGAGAGTGCAGTGGAGAGATAAGTTTTTTTGGCCTTCCATCACAGCAATGTGATGGATGTTTATGTAAAATGTAAATTGTGTTGTGTCTGGGGTCTATTTGTTTGTAATGTATGGCTGCAGAAACGGCATTTCGTTTGGACCTCAAGGGGTCCAAATGACAATTAAATTATATTGTATTGTATTGTATTATAACCAGCCAGTGGAAATACAATGCATGATTACAATCGAGCCATCCGCAGTGTACCCATGCAGATAACCAGTGGGAAGAAAACAATGAAAAGCCCATATGATTCTGATATATGCACCCTATCGCAAACTTGTTTTTTTTTATCAAACCTTCAGGCTACCAGTGTAACTGAAGATGAGTTTTTTTCCTGATGTGTTTTCCATTTATCTCTGCTGTTATTTTAATCTTAGTTTGGCCTTAAATATTGTGTCCAATTTAATGGTTCAATATTGCCTCAGAGGTAGCTTAATTGTTTATTTAACTTCAGGATATCCCTGACAGTCCAGCAAGAAAGTAAGCAGCAATGTAACTTTGAAGAAGCAATATATTGGATCCACAGAGTCCTCTGAGTCATTTTTATGTTCTTCTGATCATTTGTCCTCTTTCTCTGAGGTGAATGATTGAATGGCACAGGGTATCAGATGTCCAGTTGCTTCATTGAGCCTATGCTGGTTCTTTGGAAGAGTAAAGGGGGGGTTATATAGAAACATAGAAACATAGAAAATAGGTGCAGGAGTAGGCCATTCGGCCCTTCGAGCCTGCACCGCCATTCAATATGATCGTGGCTGATCATCCAACTCAGTATCCTGTACCTGCCTTCTCTCCATACCCACTGATACCTTTAGCCACAAGGGCCACATCTAACTCCCTCTTAAATATAGCCAATGAACTGGCCTCAACTACCTTCTGTGACAGAGAATTCCTCAGATTCACCACTCTCTGTGTGAAAAATGTTTTCCTCATCTCGGTCCTAAAAGATTTCCCCCTTATCCTTAAACTGTGACCCCTTGTTCTGGACTTCCTCAACATCGGGAACTGCATCTAGCCTGTCCAACCCCTTAAGAATTTTGTAAGTTTCTATAAGATCCCCCCTCAATCTTCTAAATTCTAGCGAGTACAAGCCGAGTCTATCCAGTCTTTCTTCATATGAAAGTCCTGACATCCCAGAGATCAGTCTGGTTGGTAGAGCTATTGCATTACAATGCCAGAGAACTGGAATCGATCCCGACTACGGGTGCTTGTCTGTACAAAATTCGTATGTTCTCCCCGTGGCCTGCATGGTTTTTCTCCGAGATCTTCGGTTTCCTCCCACACTCCAATGTTAATGTGCGGGGATCGCTGGTCGGCGCGGACCACGTGGGCCGAAGGGCCTGTTTCCACGCTGTATCTCTGAATCAAACTAAACTGGGGTGAACGGGTGACCGAGAGTCGGCATGGACAGTGGGCCGAAACACTTGTTTCTGTGCTGTCTGTACGGAGGTTGCACGTTCTCCCCGTGACCTGCGGGGGTTTACTCCGAGATCTTCGGCGTCCTCCCTCACTCTAAAGACGTACAGGTTTGCAGGTTAATTGGTTTGGTTTAAATGTAAATTGTCCCAAGTGTGTGTAGGATAGTGTTAATGTTCGGGGATCGCTGGTCGGTACGGACTCTGTGGGCCGAAGGGCCTGTTTCCAGGCTGTATCTCTGAACCAAACTAAACTAGGGTGAACAGGTGGCCAAGAGTCGGCGTTGACGGTGGGCCAAATAACTTGTTTCTGTGCCGAAGGGCCTGTTTCCGTGCTGTGTCTCTAAATCTAAACTAAACTAAAAACAGAAGATAGGCAGAAAATGCTGGAGTAACTCAGCCGGACAGGCAGCATCTCTGGAGAGAAGGAATGGGTGACGTTTCGTGTCGAGGCCCTTCTTCGCACTCAGTTAAAAACAGATTGCCCGATGTTTTGGCAACATTGTGAACAGCAATAAGGAATATGAGAGTTATTTCTGTAGGGTAGGAACTTGCCTGGGAATTTGATACACCATGTATTGCGGGATCAGATGCACGCTCCACTCCTCACTCCACACTCTTCAGTTCTGTGGTTGTAAGTGAGAACAATTGTGCAGAAAGTGTGAGTGATTCCCAATGTAATGCAAGGTGAATCTTTGCAATCCCTCTCCGGCATTTTCATGACATTCCCTTGAAATGGAAACGGAGGTTCGCGGTTGCGTTTACTCCGTCTCTCTTGCATTAGAAATTCAACGGCCACACAGCGATTCAATACGCTTAGCATTGCCAGGCAATAGGTTCATTTGGAGTATTAAATACAATATTTTATTTTTTCATTCAATTAAGTTATCTCTTTGGCAGAGAGGAAAAAAAAACTAATTTGTGCATCGGTGATGTATAGAAAGTAGAAATGATTAGATCAGAAGATAGACACAAAAATGCTGGGGTAACTCAGTGGGTCAGGCAGCATCGCTGGAGAAAAGGAGTAGGTTACATTTTATTTCAAGACCCTTCTTCAGACTAGCATCTTTAAGAACAGGAGAGAAGGAATTGGAGACATTTTCTTCAGTCTGAAGAATGGTCTCGGCCCGAAACGTCACCCATTCCTTCTCTCCAGAGATGCTGCCTGTCCTGCTCAGTTACTCCAGCATGTTGTGTCTACCTTCGATTTAAACCAGCATCTACAGTTATTTCCTGCATCTTTTAGAACCGTATCTTTTAAAGAGGCATAAAGCACAGAAACAGGCCCTTCAGCCCAACTTGCCCCTGCTAATCACAGTGCACCATCTATGCTAGTCCCATCCTTATGTATTTGGTCTATATCTCTCGATACCTTTCCTATCCATGTACCTGCCCAAGTGTCTTTTAAATGTTGTTATAATACCTGCCTTAACTATTTCTTCCGGTAGCTTGTTCCATATACCCATCACACCTGTGTGAAAAAGTTGCCCCTCAGATGCCTAATAAATCTTTCCCTTCTCACCTTAGACCTATGTCCTCCTCCTCCTTGATTCCCCCCCCTCTGGGTAAAAGACTCTGCACATTCACACTCTCTGTGCCCCTCATGATACACCTCTATAAGATGGCCCCCTCAGCCTTCTACGCTCAAAGGGATAAAGTCCTAGCCTGGCCAGCCTCTCCCTCTAACTCAGGCCCCCGACATCTTCTCTGCACTCTTTCCACCTCAATGGCATCCTTCCGATAACAGGGTGACCAAAACTCAACACTCAGAACACAATTCTCCAAATGTGGTCTCACCAACATCTTGGACAGCTGTAACAAAAGTTCCCAAACTGCCCCCACCCCCCCACCCCAGATTTGGCCCATATCTTTAATGGCGACACGGTGGTGGAGCGGTGGAGTTTCTGCCTTACAGCGCCAGGGACCCGGGTTCGATCCTGACTACGAGTGCTGTCTGTACGGAGTTTGGACATTCTCCCTGTGACCTGCGTGGGTTTTAGTCAATAAACAATAGACAATAGGTGCAGGGGTAGGCCATTCGGCCCTTCGAGCCAGCATCGCTATTCACTGCAATCATGGCTGATCATCCACAATCAGTACCCCATTCCTGCCTTCTCCCCATATCCCTTGACTGCTCTTTAAGAGCTCTATCCAACTCTCTCTTGAAAGCATCCAGAGAATTGGTTTCCCCCCACCCTCCAAAGACGTACAGGTTAATTGGCTTGGTATAATTGTAAATTGTCCCTAGCATGTGTAGGGTAGTGTAAGTGCGCGTGGATCGCTGGACCTGGCGGGTTCCAGATAAGTAAACTCCAGATGTTCCAGATAAGTAAACTTGGAGAGAAAAGAGGATTTAAAATATGCTTTGTTTCAATTGCAGGAGGAACAGCCTCAAGGCAGAAAGGATTTCTTGGCTGCATCCGGTCCTTGCAATTAAACGGAGTGACCCTTGACCTTGAGGAGAGGGCAAAAATGACCCCAGGGGTGAAGCCCGGATGCCCCGGACACTGCAGCAGCTACGGCAACCTGTGCCACAATGGAGGGGGGTGTATTGAGAAGTACAATGGCTATTCCTGTAACTGCAGCCACTCTGCCTATAATGGGCCATTCTGCAAGAAAGGTAAGATGCAGCAAATAGATCTTGTACATGTTAAATGCAGCTAGACCTTAATCCCTATGGCTGCTCTGGCTTTAGCGTGGCACAGCGCCAGGGAGGACCAGGGTTCGATCCCCACGACGGGTGCTGTCTGCACTGAGTTTTTTGTACCTTCTCCCTGTGACCGCGTGGGTTTTCTCCGGTTTTTCCTCTGTGCCTCCACCTATGTTCTCCTAAGTTGGGCTGAAGGGCCTGTTTCTGTGCTTTATGCCTCTTTAAAAGATACGGTTCTAAAAGATGCAGGAAATAACTGTAGATGCTGGTTTAAATCGAAGGTAGAACGGTTTGCAGGTTCGATGCCTTAAAAAGAATAAATTCCAGAAAAACATTTTTTGAGACCGTGCTAAAAGTAAAAATAAAAGTGTCGAGACAAGGATCTGCAGATTAGTTTAGTTTAGAGATACAGCTTGGAAACAGGCCCTTCGGCCCACCGAGTCCATGCCGACCAATTAATTACCCATATACTAGTTCTACCCTCCACAGCAGGGGATAATTTACAGAAGCTAATTAACCTACAAACATAATTTGTATATTCCCGCCGTGACCACATGGCTTTTCCCCGGGTGCTCTGGTTTCAGCATATGACAGTCCCGCCATCCCGGGAATCAAGGTTAATTCCCGGGATGGTGGATCTGATATGCTGAGAGAATGGAATAGCTGGGCTTGTACACTCTGGGGTTTAGAAGGATGAGAGGATATCTCATTGAAACATGTAAGATTGTTAAGGGCTTGGACACACAGGAAACATGTTCCCGATGTTGGGGGAGTCCAGAACCAGGGGGCCACAGTTTAAGGATAAGGAGTAGGCCATTTACTCCTTAGAAGGGTGTCGATGGCCTGTTTCCGTACTGTAATTGTTATATGGTTATATGGTTATTTAGGACGGAGCCGAGGAAACACTTTTTTCTCACAGAGAGTGGTGAGTCTGTGGAATTCTCTGCCTCAGAGGGTGGTGGAGGCAGGTTCTCTGGATGCTTTCAAGAGAGAGCTAGATAGGGCTCTTAAAAATAGCGGAGTCAGGGGATATGGTGAGAAGGCAGGAACAGGGTACTGATTGGGGATGATCAGCCATGATCACATTGAATGGTGGTGCTGGCTCGAATGGCCGAATGGCTTACTCCTGCACCTATTGTCTATTGTCTATTGTCTCCCACGCTCCAAAGACGTGCAGGTCTGTGGGTTCATTGGCTTTGGTAAAATTGTAAATGTCCGCAGTGTGTAGGACAACGCTAGTGTACGGGGTGATCGCTGGACGGCGCGGACTCGGTAACCGTAGGGCCTGTTTCCACGCTTTAGGTCTAAAGTCTAAAGTCTATGCCTGCTAACACGTGATGTCATGGAGCTGTTTGTAGAAGTGTTTTTAATGGATGAGTTAATTTTTCACAAGGGCACTGTTTAACTTGTAAGCCAAATCAGATGGTTAATTGAACAAGGCAAATACTTCACTGAATATAATTTGCCAGTAGATCATCGCTGCTTATTACTTGCACAGTTAAGTCAGTTTAATCCGTTTCAAGGGCCCAAGTTAATGTTTGTGTGTCCCACGCACAACTGGGAGATCCCTCAAAAATCACTTTTAATTTGTGCAGGGGATGTTAATGTGACTGGATAGACCAGCCACTTCTATCCATCCCCAAACGCCCCTAAACTGAATGAGCAGAGTGCATTCAGAAGGGAATTAGCTTGGTGTGTCTGCAGATATCTGTCCTGGGCCTCCTCCGCTGTCAGAGAGAAGCCAAACGCAAATTCGAGGGACAGCACCTCACACTTCGCTAGGGCAGCTTACAACCCAGCGGTATGAATATTGATTTCTCTAACTTCAAGTAACACTTGCATCCCCTCGATTCCCATCCCTCCCCCACCCAAGTCATTGTACCACCCAAGTCGTCTTGTTGAGTCTCATTGTCTGTAACTCATTTTCACCTTGCTCACAGCTAACAATGGACTGTTATCATCCTTTATCATCATTACTTGTTTGCATATATTTTGTTCATTTGTTCTACATCTCTCGATATCACCATCTATATCTCTCGGTTCCCTTTCCCCTGACTCTCAGCCTGAAGAAGGGCCTTAGGCCGAAATGTCACCCATTTCTTCTCTCCAGACATGCTGATAATTCTCCGTCTAGTTCCACCGTCCTCCTGATTAAATTTTACTGATTGTATGCCTCGTTGTCAACTTCCCCTCAGGTAACAATGAACCATTCTACATTTCCCTTGAGCTTTGTCCCGTTTGATCTCTCATTTTCACACCTTACCCTTCTATATCTCTATGTCTCCCTCTCCCCTGACTCTCAGTCTAAAGAAGGGTCTCGACCCGAAACGTCACCTATTCCTTCTATCCAGAAACGCTGCCTGTCCCGCTGAGTTATTCCAGCATTTTGTGCCTGTCTTTGGTGTAAACTAGCATTTGCAGTTCCTTCCTCCATAAAATAACTTCTTAAAGGAAAGATATATGCATTGGAAAGGTTTCAAAGGATATGGGCCAAGTACAGAAATCTGGGACTATTGCAAAATGCAAAGTCAGCATTGACAATGTAGGCAAAAGGACCTGAGCCCCTGTTGTGTAGCTCAGTAGCTGGATGGATACAAAATCTGCAAAGCTGCAGAAACAAACACTAGCTGTGAAGGGTTATCTAACAGAATGCAGTAAATAGAAACGAGTGGTATCTTAGAACATTCCCATGTCTGTCTCTCTGCTGCCTGATATCTGTGTCAGCTATTTGGTGCTAACTTCATCTTGACATTAAATGCTTTATCCAAGGAAATATTCCTGCACTCCTTCTGGGAGGTTTCATATGACTCAGAAATGTTTGACTAACAACATTTCTAAACCTTCCAAAGCAGAATTAAGACAGAGAACCATTATTTCTGAAAGTACTGCGAATACTTTTAGTTTAGTTCAGTTTAGTTTAGTTTAGAGATACAGTGCGGTAACAAGCCCTTCGGCCCACCGGGTCCGCGCCGACCAGCGATCCCTGCTCACTAAAACTATCCTACACCCACTAGGGGCAATTTACATTTATACCTAGCCAATTAACCTACAAACCTGTACGTCTTTGGAGTGCGGGAGGAAACCACAGATCTCGGAGATAGGGAGAATGTACAAACACCGTACTGACAGCACCCGTAGTCGGGATCGAACCCGGGTCTCCGAAGCTGCATCATTCGCTATAAGACAGCAACTCTACTGCTGCGCCACCATGACCGTCCAAGCCACTGTTGTGGTTTTATAACTGTAGACACTTCAAACCTATTGGAATTTACGCAGTTAAAACACAATATCTCTTTTAAACCAAACTAAACTAACATGAAAGGTTCCATGGGGATTTTCTGAATTCCCTGATCAATCCTTAACCCTAATCACATCACAGTAAAGTATGGAACTGCTGATCATCATCACATTGCAACTTATCAATGTTTGCTGTTTGTAAATTGGTTGCTATTTTTCCTACAATTATACAGCACCCCCCACTTTTTTGTTTAGTTTAGTTTAATTTAAACATACAGAGCGGAAACAGGTCCTTCGGCCCACCGAGTCCGCGCCGACCAGCGATTACTCCATAACTGTCACGTGTACCAACGTACAGTGAAAAGGTTTTGTTGCGTGCTAACCAGTCAGCGTAACAATATCCATTGATATTATAAATGTACCAGTCAGTGAAAATATGAAACATGATTACAATCAAGTCGTCCACAGTGCACAGATACACATACTGTGTACAATAATTAAACACTATTGTGAATGGGTGATCAATTGTTTGCGAGGACCTGGTGGGCTAAACAGCCTGTTTCAGTAATACTATGGTTAAACAGTATCTTTCAATTTAGCCATTCGTGACCAGAACTATCCTACACACTAGGGACATTTACAACCTTTACTGAAGCCAATTCACCTAGTGGTCATGAGGACGATATTCAAACTCCATACAGACAGCAGCATAGTCAGGTCTCCAGTACTGCAAAGCAGCAAATCTACCGCTGAGCCACCGTGATGCCCATTTATTTTCATAAAGGACATGGTGCCAATTATACAAAATCCAGTTTATGTGAGATAATTAATGAATATAATGAATGGTGGGACAATCTCAATCAATCTTTATAGGATATCAAATTAATTAAGACTATATCACTGTTGCTCTGTTCCCTCTTGATTAATAACATAAGTTATGAAGTTGCTTTAGTTTGCAGGAAACTTTTGTTGTAATCATAGTTGGAATCTGTGCATTGCTAACAAGGCTGGCGTTTGATGCCAATCTCTTGTGGCACTGGTGCATCTGCTGGTAAGCACCAATCAGTGGATTCATTACTGGTACATAGAGGACAATTCAGACAAACATATTGTGTAAGAGGGAACTGCAGATGCTGGTTTACACCGAGGGCAGACACAAGGTGCCGGAGTAACTCAGCGGGACAGGCAGCATCACTGGAGAGAAGGAATGGGCGACGTTTCGGGTCGAGACCCTTCTTCAGACTGAGAGTCAGGGGAGAGGGAGACACAGAAATAAGGATGGGTAAGGTGTGAAAACGAGGGATGAAAGGGAACAAAGTTCTAGGAAAATGTGGAATAGGTCATTGTTAGCTGGGGGAAGGTGAAAAAGAAACATGCAAAGATAAACTTTAATCAGGAGGTCAGTCAGACTGATCGGAGAACTAGGATGGGGGAGGGATGGAGAGAGTGGGAAAGCAAGGGTTATCTGAAGCTAGAGTGGTCAACGTTCATACCGCTGGATTGTAAGCTGCCCAAGCGAAATATGTGCTGTTCCTCCAATTTACGTTGAGCCTCACTCGGACAGTGGGTCAACCATATTAGTCGACAAACTCTTCATCGGCGAGAGACCATGCGTAGACCAGGCGATCGTTTCGCCGAACCTTCCTTGAGCTTCTGGTTGCTCACCATTTTAATTCCTCTTCCCATTCCCATACTGACCTTCCTGTCCTTCCAGATTGTGGCCACACACAAGAACAAGAAGGCAAATTATTATCTGAATGGTGTCAGATTAGGAAAAGGGGAGGTGCAACGAGACCTGGGTGTCCTTGTACATCGGTCACTGAAAGTAAGCATGCAGGTACAGCAGGCAGTAAAGAAAGCTAATGGCGTATTGGCCTTCATTGCAAGAGGATTTGAGTATAGGAGCAAGGAGGTCCTACTGCAGTTGTACAGGGCCCTGGTGAGACCCCACCTGGAGTATTGTGTGCAATTTTGGTCTCCTGATTTGAGGAAGGGCATTCTTGCTATTGAGGGAGTGCAGCCTGGGTTCACCAGGATAATTCCTTGGATGACGGGACTGTCATATGATGAAAGAATGGATCAACTGGGCTTATTATATTCACTGGAATTTAGAAGGATGAGAGGTGATCTGAGCGGTGATAGAAACATATAACATTCTTCAGGGATTGGACAGGTTAGATGCAGGAAAAATGTTCCCAATGTTTGGGGAGTCCAGAACCAGGCATTACAATTTAAGAATAAGGGGTAGGCCATTTAGGACTGAAATGAGGAAAAACATTTTCAGCCAGAGAGTTATGAATCTGTGGAAATCTCAGCCAAGGGGACATGACTTGAGAATTAAGGGACAGAAGTTTAGAGGTAACATGAGGCGTAAGTGATGTCAACGCGTAAGTGATGTCACGTAAATTATGCGCAAATAACGCCCAAGTGGGACAGGCCCTTTATTATTCACAAGCAACAAAATGTTATAGGAGACGACATCCAAGCACTCATGTGGAGCTGGGGCATTCAGTATTGAACCAGTTTACATGGTGTTCATGATCCTCAAAAACAGCCACTGAGCGGCAAATGGAATCGAAAGATGCTTGAGTTGTGGTTAATTACATGGGAAGTATATATTTTCACTGATTTCCATTATGGTGCTGCAGTGCTTTTGGTACATGAACCAATAATCGGCTATTGTCGAAAAGAAGACAATGCAATCAATCTTTCTCTGTTGCTATCTCTCCAACGAATATCGCATAAGATAGACCCAGAATGATGGGGTAACTCAACGGGTCAGGCAGCATCTCTGGGAAAAAAAGGAATAGGTGATGTTTCGGGTCGTGACCCTTCGTCAGAATGAGTGTCAGAGGAGAGGGAAACTAGAGGCATGAAAAGGTTCAGAACAAATGCAGGAAAAATGTTCCCAATGTTTGGGGAGTCCAGAACCAGGCATTACAATTTAAGAATAAGGGGTAGGCCATTTAGGACTGAAATGAGGAAAAACATTTTCAGCCAGAGAGTTGTGAATCTGTGGAAATCTCAGCCAAGGGGACATGACTTGAGAATTAAGGGACAGAAGTTTAGAGGTAACATGAGGGGGAACTTCTTTACTCATAGAGTGGTGGCTGTGTGGAATGAGCTTCCATTGAAGGTGGTGGAGGCAGGTTCGTTTTTATCATTTAAAAATAAATTGGATAGTTATATGGACGGGAAAGGAATGGAGGGTTATGGTCTGAGCGCGGGTATATGGAACTAGGGGAGAATACGTGTTCGGCATGGACTAGAAGGGTCGAGATGGCCTGTTTCCGTGCTGTAATTGTTATATGGTTATATGGTTATGGTTATAAGACAGTGGAGGCCAATTCACTGACTGTATTCAAGAGAGAGTTGGATATAGGTCTTAGAGTTAATGGAATCAAGGGATATGGGGAGAGAGCAGGAACGGGGTACTGATCCTGGATGAGCAGCCATGATCATATTGAATGGCGGGGCTGGCTCGAAGCGGCGAAAGGCCTTCTGCTGCACCTATTTTCTGTTTCTACGTATCCCAATAACACCTCATATTCTGCTTGGGTAGAGCATTGACCTGAATGAACAATGAATTCTCCAATTTCAAGTAATAGATTTTTAAGGCAACAGAAGGTGGATTGATAGATACAGCATGGAAACAGGCTGTTTAGCTCCAGGTCCACGCCGACCATTGATCACCCGTTTACAATGGTTTTATGTTATTGTACATGTTATCCATATCTGTGTACTATTGACGACTTGATTGTAATTATGTTTAATATTTTCACTGACTGGGAACTTGAAAACAAGTTTCCCCCGATCCCCTCCCCCCTCCCCCCACATGAAATAAACTGAAGAACATTAAAACAAAAACTTTTAACAAACTAAAAAAGAACAAAAAGAGTGAAAAGACAAAGACTGCCGGCAGGGCTGCCAGCCCCTCGGCGCCCCCTGGTGGTCAGTAAAGGGTGATAGGGTGAATGCACAGTTTTGTTACCCAGAGGACAGGACAGAGGTTTAAGGTGAGAAGGAGCGAGTTAAGGGATTTAAATAAGATTTAAGGGACAACTGTTTCACACTGAGAGTGGTGAGTACATGGAACGAGCTGCCAGATGAGGTAGATGGTAGGGAATTGAAGAATACAGTTGAACAGAGGGATCTGGGTATAACCGTGCATAGTTCCTTGAAGGTGTAATCTCATATAGATAGGGTGGTAAAGAAAGCTTTTGGTATGCTAGCCTTTATAAATCAGAGCATTGAGTATAGAAGCTGGGATGTAATGTTAAAATTGTACAAGGCATTGGTGAGACCAAATCTGGAGTATGGTGTACAATTTTGGTTGCCCAATTATAGGAAGGATGTCAACAAAATAGAGAGAGTACAGAGGAGATTTACTAGAATGTTGCCTGGGTTTCAACAACTAAGTTACAGAGATAGGTTGAATAAGTTAGGTCTTTATTCTCTGGAGCGCAGAATGTTAAGGGGGGACCTGATAGAGGTCTTTAAAATGATGAGAGGGATAGACAGAGTTGATGTGGACAAGCTTTTCCCTTTGAGAATAGGGAAGATTCAAACAAGAGGACATGACTTCAGAATTAAGGGACAGAAGTTTAGGGGTAATATGAGGGGGAACTTCTTTATGCAGAGAGTGGTGGCGGTGTGGAATGAGCTCCCAGTGGAAGTGGTGGAGGCAGGTTCATTGGTATCATTTAAAAATAAAATGGATAGGTATATGGATGAGAAGGGAATGGAGGGTTATGGTATGAGTGCAGGCAGGTGGGACTAAGGGGAAAAAAAAATTTGTTCGGCATGGACTTGTAGGGCCGAGATGGCCTGTTTCCGTGCTGTAATTGTTATATAGTTATATGGTTAGATGAGCTAGTTGAGGCAGGTACTATCACAACATTCAAAAGACTCTTGGACAGGTGCATGGAGAGCAAATATTTGGAGGCATATGGGCCAAATGCAGGCAGGTGGGAATTGCGTAAATGGGCCATCTTGGACAGTATGGGCAAGTTGGGCTGAAGGGCCTGCTTCTCTGCTGTGTGACTGTAACTCCATGGCTCACTGCCAATCCCAGATGCCTCCATTAACTCCTAGAAGTTGTACCACAAATCCCTGTCTATGGTTAGGCATAACTCTAATAACTCTACACCTTAGGTTTGGCTGTCTAGATGGACATTCTTAATGTTTTTCTTTTCAAATATATTGCAGTAGATTCCCCGTCATCGACGCAGTAGTCCGATAAATCCCAGGGACATGTTTTGATACTTTTTGTAAAGAATTATATCATTTTAACTATTTTCCATTTCTCATGGGCCACCATTAAATAACAGTACACTTCACGAGATACCCTACTCTTCCCTTTGCATTTATACTATCGACTTTTATCAGGTTTTTCTGCAATAAAATCCATCAGAAGTGCCAGATTCCTTCCTGGCTGCTATCTGTTTTTCCATGGTTTCAACCTGTACCTTGTAATTTTAATAGACTCTCCAACATCTATTGTGCAAACTGGCATGAAATGATAATTGAAAAATTGTACCTCAGCTCCAAGCTTCCGCACAATTGTACTTCGAGCATCCTTGACTGATTGTTGTGTCTCTTCTTGCCTAGTTTTTTAATTTAGTTTAGCGATACAGTACGGAAACAGGCCCTTCGGCCCACCGAGTCCGCACCGACCAGCGATCCCCGCACATTAACACTATCCTACACACACACTAGGGACAATTTACACTTATAACCAAGCCAATTAACCTACAAACCTGTGTACGAAGGAACTGCAGATGCTGGTTTAAACCGAAGATAGACACAAAAAGCTGGAGTAACTCAGCAGGACAGGCAGCATCTCTGGAGAGAAGGAATGGGTGACGTTTCGGGTCAAGGCCCTTCTTCAGACTGGTTAGGGATAAGGGAAACGACAGATATAGACGGTGATGTGGAGAGATAAAGAACAATGAAGGATATGCAAAAGGGTAACAATGATAAGCCGTTTGTAGGGTGAAAATGAGGAGCTAGTTCGACTTGAGTGGGGGGGGGGGGGGGGGCACTGGATAGACTCGGCTTGTACTCGCTTGAATTTAAAAGATTGAGGGGGGATCTTATAGAAACTTACAAAATTCTTAAGGGGTTGGACAGGCTAGATGCAGGAAGATTGTTCCCGATGTTGGGGAAGTCCAGAACAAGGGGTCACAGTTTAAGGATAAGGGGGAAATCTTTTAGGACCGAGATGAGGAAAACATTTTTCACACAGAGAGTGGTAAATCTCTGGAATTGTCTGCCACAGAAGGTAGTTGAGGGCAGTTCATTGGCTATATTTAAGAGGGAGTTATATGTGGCCCTTGTGGCTAAAGGGATCAGGGGGTATGGAGTGAAGGCAGGTACAGGATACTGAGTTGGATGATCAGCCATGATCATATTGAATGGCGGTGCAGGCTCGAAGGATGGATCCATCTTAAAGAATGGATCGACTGAGTTTGTATTTACTGGAATTTAGAAGGATGAGAGAGGATCTCATAGAAACATAAATATTCTTAAGGGATTGGACAGGCTCGATGCAGGAAAAATGTTCCCCATGTTGGGGGAGTCCAGAACCAGGGATCACAGTTTCAGAATAAGGGGTATACCTAACATGAGGAGAAACTTTTTCACCCAGAGAGTTGTGAATCTGTGGAATTGTCTGCCACAGAATGCAGTGGAGGCCGATTCACTGGGTGTTTTCAAAAGAGAGTTAGATATAGCTCTTCGGGCGAACAGAATCAAGGGATATGGGGAAAAGGCAGGGAAGGGGTACTGATTTTGGATGATCAGCCATGATCATATTGAATGGTGGTGCCTGCTCGATGGGCTGAATGGCCTACTCCTGCACCTATTTTCTATGTTTCTATGTTTCAATGTTTACGCGGTGGTGGTTTTCACTGCGTTTCTTTTCCCACAAGGCTAGTCTGGTTGCTTGAGGAGACTGGACTGTGTGAAGGAAGCTGTTCCTCCACTTCAGCCGCTTTAGGGCTGGGTGATGGGAGTGACAGGAATGGCGGGTGTCCCCAACTTGCGTTCAGTTCTACCGACAACTGACCTATGGATTCTGGCCAAGACATGCAAGCTATCCACATCCGTTGGTTTTAGGTAGCCAGTGTTGCATCTGCAGCTGTCATTAAGGGCGGCATCAACTTTCTTCGCATGAGAAGAGCTCTCCCAAGCGGGACAAGCATACTCTGCAGCAGAGTAGCACAGCCCAGGAGCAGTTGACCGCAGTGTGGATGCATTGGTACCCCACGACAAGTTTGCCAGCTTGCGTAGGAGGCTGTTCCTCGTCCTCACTTTACCCTTCACCCTATCGATGTGTTGCTTGAAGGAGCGTCCACATCTTGAGCAATGGATACTGTAGATGAGGTTGGAGGAGGTGCAAGTGGATAACTGCCTAACCTGAAAGGACAGTCGGGATCCCTGGACTGTCGAGTGAGGAGATATAGGGACACGTGTTGCATCTTCTGCGGTTGCAGGGGAAGGTACCTGCGGAGGGGGTGGTTTGGGTGGGAAGCGATGAGTTAACCAGGGAGTTGTGGAGGCGAAAAGGGGTGGAGATGGGAACATGTGGCCAGTAGTGGGATCCCGTTGGAGGTGGCAGAAATTTTGGAGGATTATGTGTTGTGTGCGACGGCTGGTGGGGTGGAAGGTAAGGACTAGGGGGACTCTGTCTCTGTTGTGACATGGGGGGAGGGGGAGCAAGCGCGGAGCTGCAGAGTACGAGTGAGGGCCTCACGTTAACCTACAAACCTGTGGAGCGTGGGAGAAAACCTGAGCTCCTGTGGAATCGTACACAGGTCACGGGGAAAACTTACAAACTGCTCACGGTGGAACCCCGGGTCTCTGGCGCTGTACGGTAGCAACTCTATTGCTGCGCCACCGTGCCGCACACCTGTCTCCAGAGATAGTCGGAATCCTTGTAGTAAATCCCTTTGTGGCCATTTCTATCTTTCTCTTGCCACTGTTAGAATGTGTTTGTAGCTTAAAGGGCCTGGCCCACTTGGGCGTCATTTGCCTATGTCACTACGCACCATGCGCGCGTAACGCACACCATGCGCGCATCACGTGCGCGTCGTAAAGCGTAAGTGATGTCACGTAAATTATGCGCAAATGACGCGCAAGTGGGACAGGCCCTTTATTATTCACAAGCAACAAAATGTTATAGGAGACGACATCCAAGCACTCATGTGGAGCTGGGACATTCGGTATTGAACCAGTTTACATGGTGTTCATGATCCTCAAAAACAGCCACTGAGCGGCAAATGGAATCGAAAGATGCTTGAGTTGTGGTTAATTACATGGAAAGCATATATTTTCACTGATTTCCATTGTGGTGCTGCAGTGCTTTTGGTACATGAACCAATAATCGGCTATTGTCGAAAAGAAGACAATGCAATCAATCTTTCTCTGTTGCTATCTCTCCAACGAATATCGCATAAGATAGACCCAGAATGATGGGATAACTCAACGGGTCAGGCAGCATCCCTGGGGATAAAAAGGAATAGGTGATGTTTCGGGTCGCGACCCTTCGTCAGAATGAGTGTCAGAGGAGAGGGAAACTAGAGGCATGAAAAGGTTCAGAACAAATTAGAGCCGGCTCCAATGACCCAGGAATCATGGAGCCCACAATGGTCCATTGTTGGTAATGGAAGAGGTGATGATGATGGGATACGAATACTGAAACTAACAGGACAACTTGGGGGGGGGGGGGGGGGGGGGGGGGGGGGGGAGCGAGAGGGACTGCAATGGTTACTTTGAATTAGAAAAATCAAAAGTCATACTGTTGGACTGTAAGCTGCCCAAGCGACGTATGAGGTGCCGTTCCTCCAATTTGCATGTGGTCCCACTCTGTCTGAAGAAGGGTCTCGACCCAAAAAGACACCATTTATTTTCTCCAGAGATGCTGCCTGACCCGTTGAGTTAACCCAGCATTTTTTGTGGAAACTCCGTACATACAGCACCCCTAGTCGGGATCGAACCCGGGTCTCTGATGCTGCAAGGCAGCAACACTTCAGCTGTGCCACCATGCCTGACCCACTGAGCTATGCCAGCACTCTGTGTCTTCTATTGGAATAATATATGGTTAGTTTGTTAATATCCAAATCATCTTTAGCTGTTCCCATCACATCTGACAAGTCATTTTAGTTTCTCGTTTTCAAAGCAAGTCAAATTGGCTCTCCATTTGGTTTCAATTTCTGCATTAAAGCCTCTCCTATCAATCTTTCATCCTTAGATAAGTTTCTTGGCAACAGAATTTCTGCCTCAGGGCTTCTAAAAAATGTATGTGTGTAATAAAGGCCTTCGGCCTTGTCCTTCACAATAATTTATCAGCCAGATTCATGTAGATGAAATATTCTGATGCCTTTCATCAAGCTTGGCCGTCTCAGTGACCAGCTTTCTAAAGGGAACACATTATATCCCTCTTCATTCTGTTGGTACTCAGATGATGTCTTGCTAGAAATGTTTGTCCTCTAAGCCATTGACATGAACCGTAAAAAAATCAATATCATCCTGTCTCTCAGTTTGAAATATATGCATGATTAATTTTGTAGGGCCTTCTCGTATGTTTATGTGTTTAACACTGTGTGTACATGTGTGTTAATATATGAGAGGGATAGATCGTGTAGACACACAAAGTCTCTTGCCCCGAGTCCAGGGGCGGCACGGTGGCACAGCAGTAGAGTTGCTGCCTTATGCCCCTGTCCCACTTAGGAAACCTGAAGGGAAACCTCTGGAGACTTTGCGCCCCACCCAAGGTTTCCGTGCGGTTTCCGGAGGTTTTTGTCAGTCTCCCTACCTGCTTCCACTACCTGCAACCTCTGGCAACCACCTACGACCTCCGGGAACCGCACGGAAACCTTGGATGGGGCGCAAAGTCTCCTAAGTGGGACAGGGGCATTCCAGAGCTGGCAGTGCCGGAGACCCGGGTTCGATCCCGACCACGGGTGCTGTCTGTATGGAGTTTGTACGTTCTCCCTGTGACCGCGTGGGTTTTCTCCGAGATCTTCGGTTTCCTCCCACACTCCAAAGATATACAGGTTTGTAGGTTAATTGACTTGGTGTATATGTAAATTGTCCTGAGTGTGCGTAGGATAGTGTTAATGTGCAGGGTTCGCTGGTCAGCGCGGACACGGTGGGCTAAAGGGCCTGTACCTCTAAACTAAACTAAATTAAAAAAGTTGGGGAATCGAGAATCAGAGCACATAGGTTTAAAATGAAGAGGGGAAAGATTTAATAAGAATCTGAGGGGTAACTTTTTCATGCAAAGTGTGGTAGGAGTGTGGAACGAGCTGGCGGAGGAGGTTACCATTGCAACGTTTAAGAAACATTTAGACAGGTATAAGGATATCCACAGGTTTAGAGGGATTTGAGCCAAATGCAGGTAGGTGGGACTAGTATAGATGGGAAGTTGGGCAAGTTGGGCCAAAGGGCCTGTTTCCACGCTGCAAGACTCTAATAACTCTCTATGACTCTATGTGTATTTCAGTGTATATGTCTGTGTTTAAGTGAGTAAATGTGTGTACCTGCACACATCCATGTGAAATGCACATACTTTGTCTCAAGTTCTTCATTGTATCAGATGAACAGGAAAAAAAAAGGCGAACCTTTCCTATTCCGAATTAATGTTGCGATGGAAACTAGCATGGCAGTAAAAATGACAACAATTTTCATTTACGAAGTGCCATTAATCTAGTAAACATCTCCAGTGGCTTTATTCGAGTGGTTATTAATCAATATTTGACATTAATCCACCTTCGGTGTTGTGACTAAAGATTTGGCCAAAGAGAGATATTGTCAGAGAGATTTTAAAGAAGGAAGGGTATGAAGAGAAGGCACAAACCAAAGCTTGAAGCTCTACTTCATTGGAGACACTCGGAATATCTTTATTCTGACTTCTCTGCCTTTATCGTGCACTAAATATTATTCACGTCATTCCCTTTATCATGCATCTGTACACTGTGGTCGGCTCAAATGTAATAATGTGTTGTCTTTCTACAGCCAAGGTTTGAAGAAAACTGTTGGGCAGGAGTAGAGGCCACAGAAGGCTGTGTCGGCCATCTCAGTGGACATTTTTAAGGCAGAAATAGATAGATACTTGATTAGTACAGGCTTCAGAGGTTATGGGGAGAAGGCAGGAGAATGGTGTCAGGATGGTGAGATAGATCAGCCATGATTGAATGGCGGAGTAGACTTGATGGGCCGAATGGCCTAATTCTCCTCCTATTCCTTTTGACCTTATACAATACACAATACAATACAATACAAATTTATTATCATTTGAGCCCCAGTGAGACTCAAACGAAATGTTGTTTCCACAGCCATACAAACAAAGACACTGTCTTACAGACATACACATAATTAAATTCACACAAACATCCATCACAGTGAAGCCACTGTGATGGAAGGCAAGTCTTTTCTCTCCCCTGTTCTCCGTGTCTCTCCCGATGTTCAAGCCCCAGGCGGGTGATGATAAGTCCCACGGCTATCTTAGGCCGCGCGGGGCGATTTACGGCCCCGCTCCCGGTCTGAAAGTCCAAGGTTGGAACCCCCACGGGCGATGGTGAGTCCCACGGCCATGAAGCCGCGCCGGGTGATATACTGTCCCGGTCCGGGTTGTTCCAACCCCGTGACACCGGCTGGTGAAGTCGCGTTGCGGGAGCTCCGGGAAGCGGTCTCTCTCTCTCCTCCCAGACCCGCGAGCTCCCGATGTCCCAGTCCACCGGACCTGCGGCTGCGTTGCTGGAGCCTCCGAGCCCCAGGAGTCGAGTCGCAGCAGCGAGTCACCGCCGCTCCCCACGCTCCGAGGCCGGCGAGCCCCGCGATGGTGAGTCCGCAGCTCCACAGCTCCGCAGTCTCCTGAGCCCCCGGGTCGTTCAGGCTGGAGGCCGCTCCACGGTGCTAGGCCCCAACGACAGCCGAGACCCGACAGGGAAAAAGTCGGGTCTCCCGGACAGGGAAGAGATTTAAAACATGTTTCCCCCTTCCCCCCCCCCCCCCCCCGCCCCCCCACCATTACCTTCCATTCCCTTACCCGTTTAAAAATACCAATTATTAAAAAACTAATCACCAAACACTACATTTAACTAGACAAAAAATAAAAAAAAGACAGACAGGCTGTAGGGGCCGCTGCAACGGGTGAGTCGCGCCGCCGCCAAACACCTTATGACCTTACTACAAAGATTACTTCGATAAGGAGTGACCCTGCATCTAGGGATCATGTTTAAAACTGCTAAACGTTACTCCCTTATCATGTATCTGTACACTGTAAATGGCTCGATTGTAATCATGCATTGTCTTTCTGCTGACTGGATAGCACGTGACAAAAGCTTTTCACTGTACCTAGTACATGTGACAATAAACTAACCTGTAACTGTAAAAGCCTAATGTCTGAACTACCCTCCCTCAACATCCCTGCCTTTCATTCCACCCTTAGGCCACTTTTTAAACCATAAATCGTTGACCAAGCCTTTCATCATGAGCTTAAATTATTTTTAAGAATGCATAGTCACAGAGTGAAACAGGCCCTTCAGCCCACCTTGCCCACACTGGCCAACAATGTCCCAGCTACATTAGTACCACTTGTCTGCACTTTGTCCATATCCCTCCAAACCTGTCCTATCCATGTACCTGTTTAACTGTTACTTAAATGATGGGATAGTCCCTGCCTTAACTATCTCCTCTGGCAGCTTGTTCCATACACCCAACACCCTGTGTGTGAAAAAGCTACCCCTCGGATTCCCCTTCACCTTGAACCTATGTTCTCTGGTCCTCCATTCCCCCACTCTGTGCATCTACCCGATCTATTCCTCTCATGCTTTTATACATCTCTATAAGATCTCCCCTCATCCTCCTGTGCTCCATAGAATAGAGACCAAGCCTACTCAACCTCTCCCTATAACTCAGACCCTCTAGTCCTGGCAACATCCTCATAAATCTTTTCTGAACCCTTTCAAGCTTGACAATATATTTCCTATAACATGGTGCCCAGAACTGAACACAATATTCTAAATGCAGTCTCACTAACGTGTTATACAACTTCAACATGACCTCCCAACTTCTATACTCAATACTCTGACTGATGAAGGCCGAAGTGCCAAAAGGCTTTTTGACCACCTTATCTACCTGCGACTCGACCTTCCTGTTGCAGAACCTCCTTCCTCTTCCGACCTGAGGGCTATATATATGTATTTAAGTATGTACGTAATCTATGAACCAATGTTGTATAACGTTAGTACCTCCACCAATGTAAAGCACTTTGGCCAACGAGAGTTGTTTTTTAAATGCGCTATAGAAATAAAAGTGACTTGACTTGACCTATATCATTTGTGCCAACATGCACAACAACCTCCTGCTGCTCCCCCTCACTCTTGATGATGCCGTGTAGCTGCTCCGAGACATCCTGGAGCCTGGCACCAGGGTGGCAACACACCATCCTGGAGTCCCGCCTGCTGCCACAGAATCTCCTGTCCGCTCCCCTGATGATGGAGTCACCCGCCACTATGGCACTGCCTGGCATCACTCTTCCCCACTGAGCCTCGGCACCAGGGTTGGAATAACAGCCCTGGCTATCGCTCAATCTTGTTGTGTCATCCGCTCCCAATAAAGTGTACCTGTTTTCAGTAGGTACAGCCACCTGCACTGCACATTTATACTTCTTTCTCACAGTCACCCTCTTTCACTCTTCCTGTATCCTTGGGGTAACAACCTCACTGTAGGTCCTGCCCAGGAAACTCTTGTTTTACCAGACGCCCCCTCAGGTCATCCATCTGCTGCTCCTCCAGTTCCCCAACATATTCATTCTGGGCACAATTTCTGCAGGTGTAGTTTCCAGAAGCACCAGTGGTGTCCCTGACTTCCCATATCCTGCAGGAAACACACTGTACCAACTTGCCTGCCATTTCTTCAGTGGACAAAAAAATCACAAATTTCGAATCAAGTGCAGCCTCTTTGCCACAGCCTCCTTGCTGAAGACTCTCGAGCCAAAGACTCACACTATACTCTCCAAGGCACTTGTGCCTAAAGTCTCATACTATACTCACCAAGGCACTTGAGCCATAGACTCACACTATACTCACCGTGGCACTTCACCTCAACAAGGCCACTCTGAACAAGGTTGCTCCGCTACAGCTGCACATATTTATCTGTTACCTAATCAATTACTTTCGGGCTAATTTGTAAATTATTCGAACCTGGGCCTTTGGTGCTCTTTTTAAATCGTCTTTCCCTCTGACTCACCTACTTCCAGCCAATACTACTTTAAAGTGCTCTCGCTGCTTCTGGCTGCAGCTTCTCTCCCACCTTCACGGAAAACACTTGAACCGGGCCTTTGGCGCTCTTTTTAAATCTTCTTTCCCTCTGACACCTACTTTAAAGTGGCCGCATATCTTTTGTAACTAATCTTTTAAAGACAAAATAGTGTAATCTTGCACCTAAGGTTGTACTCTTTAACCCTTATCTGTTCACTGTGGATGATTGTATCCACATGGAGGCTTCATTGACTGGGCAGCACGCAACAAAAGCTTTTCACTGTACCTCGGTACACATGACTACAATAAACTAAACTAACCCAATATAACTAAGCTAAACTAAAGTTACGTGTGTGAAGGAACGGCAGATGCTTGTTTAAAGCAAAGATAGACACAAAATGCTGGAGTAACGTCTTCAGTCTGAAGACGGGTCTCAACCCGAAACGTCACCCATTCCTTCTCTCCAGAGATGCTGCCTGTCCCCCTGAGTTACTCCAGCATTGTGTGTCCATCTTTGCTTTAAATTAAAGTTATATTTTGTACAAATAAAAACTATCCTGCCCTATAAAATTTAAGTATTTTTTATCTTGTGAGATAAATAGAAAATTATTTTCCCACACCATCTTGTCTTTGATGTTATTCACAAATATCCCAAAATCTATTATTGTATGAATTGATTTATATATGGTGCTTTCAGAAATGTGTTGTTTAATTAACGAACGTCTGAAAATCTTTTTTTGGGGAGGGATTTGTTTCCTTAATTCCTTTATTCTCTGCAGTATTGCTTCCTTGATCAGTTAGTATGGTTCTAAATCTTACAAAAAAAACTTTCAGTTCGGATAACATAGGTATCCTTTACTATTTTTAGTTTAGTTTATAATTATTATCGTCAGGTGTACGGTGCAAAGTGTTTTGCTGCATGGTATTCAGTCAGCGAAAAGACTGTACATGATTACAATCGAGCTGTTAGAGGTAATGGGGAGAAGGCAGGAGAAAGGGGTTGAGAGGGAAAGATAGATCAGCCATGATTAAATGGTGGAGTGGACTTGATGGGACAAATGGCCTAATTCTGCTCCTATAACTTATGAACATCCACAGTTACAGATACAGGATAAATGCACAGTGCATTATAAAGTCCAATGAAGTCCAATTAAAGATAGTTTGAAGGTCTCCATTGAGGTAGATGGGTGGTCAGGACCGCTCTCTAGCTGGTGAGAGGACGGTTATATGCATATTGAGCTCAGTCCTGGTGATCTTCCGATCATACATTTGTTTGTCCGTGAAATTGTTGTCAAGTGTCTTGAAACACCTGGAGGCTGTGAAATGAACCTCAGTGACGTTATTTGTTGATGCCATCTCTTGGGATCTGCTATGGAAGTGGATGTGTGGGAAGCAACTGCATTTGTTGGTTTACACTGATGTTAGACACAAAATGCTGGAGTAACTCAGCGGGGCAGGCAGCAACTCTGGAGAGAAGGAATAGACAATAGACAATAGGTGCAGGAGTAGGCCATTCGGCCCTTCGAGCCTGCACGGCCATTCAATATGATCATGGCTGATCATCCCCAATCAGTACCCCGTTCCTGCCTTCTCTCCATATCCCCTGACTCAGCTATTTTTAAGAGCCCTATCTAGCTCTCTCTTGAAAGCATCCAGAGAACCTGCCTCCACTGCCGTCTGAGGCAGAGAATCCCACAGTTTTGGGTCGAGACTCTTCTTCAGACCCAAAGCGTCATCCATTCCTTCTCTCCAGAGGTGCTGCCTGTCCTGTTGAGTTATTTCAGCATTTTGTGTCTGTCCATGGTAATGGATAATTTACTTGACCAGCAGTATAGTTCTGGTCATCGATCCGGATGAGAGTTAAAATCTCATCATGGGAGATAAAGGGTTTAAATTAAAGGATGTTAAAAAATATAACTCTGTTAACGACTGGCTTGTTAAAGAAAAACTATCTGCTTCGACGAAGCAAATCTGCCATCCTTTGCTGGTCTTCATGTGAGAACTTTCACACCAATCATCCCGCTAACACCTCAGAACAGAGGCAATTATGCATTGGGCATGATTACATCTACATCACATCTGGATCCTATACACATTATTTTTAATGGACTTGTGCTGGTTTCAGATTACATACTTAAATAGTTTAATTTAGTTGAGTTTACTGTCACGTGTACCGAGGAACAGTGAAATGCTTTGTATTGCGTGTTATCCAGTCAGCGGAAAGACTGTATATTATTATATTCGAGCCGTCCACAGTGTACTGATACAGGATAAAGGGAATGATATTTAGTGCAAGATAAAGTCCAATAAAGTCCGATTACGGATAGAACAAAGATCTCCAATGAGGTAGGTAGTAGCTCAGGACTGCTCTCCAGTTGTTGATAGGATGGTTCAGTTGCCTGATCACAGCTGGGAAGAAACTGTCCCCGAATCTGGAGGTATTCGTTTTCATATTTCGGTAGCTCTTGCACGGTGGGAGAGGGGTGCAGAGGGAGTGCCCAAGGTGCAACTCGTCCTTAATTATGCTGCTGGCCTTGCCGAGGCAGCGTGAAGTGCAAATGGAGTAATTGGAAGTGAGATTAGTTTGTGTGTGTAGGTCTGGGCTGCGTCCACAATTCGTAAATTCATAAACATTTTACACACAGAGAGTGGTGAATCTCTGGAACTCTCTGCCACAGAAGGTAGTTGAGGCCAGTTCATTGGCTATATTTAAGTGGAAGTTAGATGTGGCCCTTGTGGCTAAAGGGATCAGGGGGTGTGAAGAGAAGGCAGGTACAGGGTACGGAGTTGGATGATCAGCCATGATCATATTGAATGACGGTGCAGGCTCGAAGGGCCGAATGGCCTACTCCTGCACCTATTTCTATGTTTCTATGTTTCTATAAGTGATAGTAGCAGAATTAGGCCATTCGGCCCATCAAGTCCGCTCAGAGCCTGCTTGACAAAACATTATTGGCTGTGCAATGCTTTGGCACATTCTGAGGAAATGTAAGGTAATATGGGCGTGAGGGTCTTAAATATCATTGAATATGTTACCCACGACAAATCCAGGTATTTATCAACCCCATCTTGGCTATTTTAGCATCACTGAATCTGCATTTAGCCTATTTCATTCATGTTGATCAGTCACAGGAGCAGAATTAGGCCATTCAGCCCCATCGAGTCTACTCCGCCATTCAATTATGTTTGATGTACCTACCCTTCCCTCTCAACCCCATTCTCCTGCCTTCTTCCCATAACCCCTGACAAGTCTCTGCAATTTCTTGCGGTCTTGGATGGAGCTGTTCCCAAACCATGCCGTGATGCATCCCAATAAAATGTTTTCCAAGGCACATCTGTAGAAGTTGGTGAGAGGTGTTGGGGACATGCCTAACTTCATAAACCTTCTAAGGAAGTTGGTCTCCTCTCATGGCCATTAATTCAATATGGCTGGTCCTGGACAACTTGCTGGGGATATTTGCTCCTCGTAACATGGCAATATGTGGTTGGTTTGAGTTTTGTTTATTGTCACGTGTACTGAGGTACAGTGAAAAGCTTTTGTTGCATGCTAACTGGTCAGCGGAGAGATTATACATGATTACATGATTCCAATCACTCTCTGTTTAGAAGGATGAGGGGGCACCTTATTGAAACTTACCGAATACTAAAAGGCCTGGATAGAGTGAAAGTGGAGAGGATGTTTACACTAGTGGGGACTTGTGCGGACGTGGCGCCGATGGACAAGAAGCCGAAGCAAAGAAGTGGAAGCCAAATAATCGAATGGAAACAAAGCCGAAACGCCAACTAACCGAAAGGGTGGGATGCGTAAAAGCCAACTAACTGAAAGGGTGGGATGCCTAAAAGCCAACTAACCGAAAGGGTGGGATGCCTAAAAGCCAACTAACTGAAAGGCGGCATTGCCTAAAAGCAAACTCACTGAATGGCGCTCAGCAGAAAAGTCAAATAACGGACATGATGTTGCCGGGGGGTGGGACTTGTTCGCGATTGGTCCAGACCCCTCGCGTCTATCACATCACTGTGTAGGGATGAACATTGTCCCACACCTCCGCTACACCCGACCCACAGCCCGCGGAGGGTGGCCGTGGGAGAGTGGGGGCTGTCCCGAGGGATGCGCATCTTTGGCCACTTACAACTTGGTGCTTGGGTTCAGATTGCCCAGTCACCCTTGGCTTGTGTGGGAAAATAAACCCCACACTCCCGCCGGTGGAGCCTGATTCTGCTCCTGTGAATGATAAACTTATGAATTAAATAGGCAATATGCAGATTCAATGTTGCTAAAATAGCCAAGATGGGGTTGATAAATACCTGGATGTCTTCGTAGGTAACATATTCAATGATAATTAAGACCTGCACATGAATAGTATCTTCAGAACGTGTCAGTCGAATAATAGGACCAATGACAGTCAATCTGTGCAGAGGAAGCTCCCAAAATACCATCAAAATCAGAAATTGATGGTTTTAAGACTCTCTTCAGGAATGTTAGGAACGTCAAGAATAAAATGATCCCGTTATTGTGAAATTGTTTGACGATTATGTATTCCCCTGCAAAATATTGTGCAGGGATTGTCTGAATTTAGCTCATAGCCCCAAGTATGGAGACAAATCTCAATGAGGTAACAAAGGTAGCTTACCTACAAACCACCCTCCCCCATTATCTCCCCTTCTTTTCCCCCTTCTCTCCCCCTTTTCGGCTGTTCAGCCACAATTGCTGGCCAAACATGATGTCAATTTAATCCGCTCGGTCTACATGTGATCCATATCCCTCCATGTCCTGCATATGGACGTGTCCATCTAAAAACCTTCTAGCAGTCACTCGCTGCTTCAACCCTCACCCCTTGCAGTGCATTTCAGACTCCCACCACTGTGTGTCTACAAACCCTTCCTCTCATATCTTAAAGCTTTGCCCTCTAGTGTTGGACATTTATAGACAATAGACAATAGGTGCAGGAGTAGGCCTGCGAGCCAGCACCGCCATTCAATGTGATCATGGCGGATCATCCACAATCAGTACCCCGTTCCTGCCTTCTCCCCATATAGCCTCCGCTATCTTTAAAGAGCCCAATCTAGCTCTCTCTTGAAAGTATCCTGAGAACCGGCCTCCACCGCCCCCTGAGGCAGAGAATTCCAGACTCACAACTCTCTGTGTGGAAAAAGTGTTTTCCCCAACTCTGTTCTAAATGCCTTACCCCTTATTCTTAAACTGTGGCCACCCTGAGAAAAAAGTCTGATTATCTGCCCTATACATACCTCTCATAATTTTATATATTTCTATCAGCTCTCCCCTCAGTCTCCTACGCTCCAGAGAAAACAATCCAGCTTTTGTCCAACCTCTCCTTGTAGATAATACCCTCTAATCCAAGCAACATCTGGTAAAACTCTTTTTTTTAGCGATACAGTCTAGTAACAGGCCCCTCTGTCCACCGAGTCGGCACCGACCAGCAATCACCCGTACATTATTTCTATCCTACACACTAAGGGCAATTTACAGCTGCAAACCCACACGTCTTTGGAATGTGGGAGGAAACTGGAGCGGTTGGTCATGGGGGGAACGTGCAGACTCTGTATAGACAGCACCCGTAGTCAGAATCAAACCAGGGTCTCAGGCGCTACAGGGCCGCAAATCTACCATGCCGCTCCTCACCAGAACCTCCACTTTATTCATGTTCATGCTTTAGGAGCAGAATTAGGCCATTCGGCCCATCAACTGTATTCAATCATGGCTGATCTATCTTTCCCTATCAACCCCATTCTCCTGCCTTCCCCCCCCATAACCCCTGACAACCCCTACTAATCAACTCCTATAATAGGGTGATCGGAACTCTAAACAATACTCCAAATGCAGCCTAACCAGAAGTTTATAAAGTTGTAAGTGGGAATTATAGAGTCACACATAGTGGAAGCAGGCCATTCGGCCCAACTTGCCAACGCCGACCAACATGCCCCATCAACACTAGTCCCACCTGCCTGCCTTTGGCCCATATGCCTCTAAACCTATCCTATCCATGCAGCTGTCCAAATGTTTCTTAAACATTGCAATCGTGCCTGGCCTCAACTACCTACTCAAAGCAGATAGAGTGCCTGGAGTTAGCAATGTCGGCAATGGAGTGTCATAATACTTGTAAGGTTTTTCTAAATATTACCAGTTCTGCGTGTTATTAAGTGTGTGATTAAGTTGGGAAACTTTTGCTCATTTTTTATAATGAATTAGCAAAGACTACAAAAAAAAATGTTGGATCTGGAAAGCGTGTTATAACAACAGAATTAATGTAACACATTGCTTGGCATTTGAAAAAGTGAAATGGTGTTTTCTTTCATCAGAATCCTAGATTAGTTTTGATTAAAATAGGCAATTTATCAAACTAAAGCAAATGTGTTACATCAACAAGCCAAGTGTTGTTTATTCATAAGAAAACACTACTGGCCAAATTCAGTTTGGTTTAGTGCAGTTTAGTTTATTTTTTAGTT
Organism: Leucoraja erinaceus; assembly: GCF_028641065.1. NCBI lineage: Eukaryota > Metazoa > Chordata > Chondrichthyes > Rajiformes > Rajidae > Leucoraja > Leucoraja erinaceus. The sequence continues at coordinate 74,421,253 of NC_073383.1, read as the reverse complement.
TAGATTATTGTCACGAGTACCGAGGTACAGTGAAACGCTTTTGTTTAGTTTAGTTTTGGGGTACAGCGCGGAAACAGGCTCTTCGGCCCACTGAGTCCGCACCGCCCAGCGATCTCCACACATGAACACTATCCTACACACACTAGGGACAATTTACACGTACACCAAGCCAATACACCTACATACCTGTATGTCTTTGGAGTGTGGGAGGAAACTGAAGATGTCGGAGAAAACTCGCGCGGTCACGGGGAGAACGTACAAACTGCGTACAGACAGCGCCTGTAGTCGGGATCGAACCCGGGTCTCCAGCGCTGCAAATGCTGTAAGGCAGCAACTCTACCACTGCTCCACCGTGTGTGCCAACCTGTCAGCGGAAAGCCAATACATGATTTACAATCGAACCATTCACAGTGTAGGGCTAGAGCTAGTATACAGGTGATGGTTGGTCGGCATGGCCTGAGTGGGCCGAAGGGCCTGTTTCCACACTGTATCTCTAAACTAATCTAGACTAAACTAAACACTAAACCATTACCTTAGCAACTAGTTTCAGGTTAGTTTATTGTCCCATATACCGAGGTAGAGTGAAAAGATTTTGTTGCATGCTAACTAATCAACGGAAAGGCAATAAATGATTACAATTGAGCCATTAACAGTGTATAGATACATGATAAGGGAATAATGTTTAGTGCAAGGTAAAGCCAGTAAAGTCTGACCAAAGATGTTCCGAGGGTCACCAATGAGGTAGATAGTCGTTCAGGACAGCTCTCTAGTTGTTGGTAGGATGATTCAGTTGCCTGATAACAGCTGGGAAGAAACAGTCCATTAATCTGGAGGTGTGTGTTTCATACCTCTATATCTTTAGTCTGATGGGAGAGGGGAGAAGAAGGAATGGCCAGGGTGCAACTCACCCGTAATAATGCTGCTGGCCTTGCCGAGGCAGTGTGAGGTATAAATGGAGTCAATGGAAGGGAGGAAAATTTAGTTCAGGTGCCATCGATAACCCAAGGAGGACATGATTGTGGCAGCAATAATAATCATAATTTTAAAATCTCATAAATAATACACAGTTCAGTTAATGAAGGATTTATGCCTCAAGGTAGCCAGCAGCATATTCATCAGCAAACTTGACAGCAACCAGTAGGGTCAAATCATAATTTCTGGGTCAGATGAAATTCTCTGAAAAATAAAACAATTCGCATAAGAATGAAAATTAATGCATATTCTGCAGCTCTCTTGGGTAATTTGAAAATTGGAGAACTTCTCTTTTAACTCTTTAAAAGTCCATTCAGCCAACCTTGCAACGGAACATTTCACAGAATCTTTTTTACATTCAACTCCTGAAGCAGAGAAAAATGGGAAAAGATAAAGTAAGTACAAAATAAAGCGTAGTAGTCTATTGTAGTTCAGAGCTTATATGAGGTTGTTGTGTTTAATAGCCTGATGGCTGTAGAGAATAAGCTGTTCCTGAACCTGGACGTTACAGTTCTCAGGCTCCTGTACCTTCTTCCTGATGGCAGTGGTGAGATGAGTGTGTGGCCAGCATGGTGTGGGTCTTTGATGTCGGCTGCCTTTTTGAGGCTGCAACTCCGAAAAAGCCCTTCAATGGTGACGTCAGAGCCGGTGATGGACTGGGCAGTGGTCACAACTTTTTGCAGTCTTTTCCGCACAATGGAAATTTGTGGGGGAAACGTCATTGAAACTTACCGAGTACTGAAAGACCTGAATAGAATGACATGATACAACAGTGGCATTTTAGAGGCTTTGAGATTGGCAGATGAATATGCAGGGAATGAAGAGATATGGGTCTCGTGATTCATTTAACCTGGCACCATGGATATTGTGGGCCAAACATCCTGATGCTGTGCTGGACTTATGTATAACATAGAGAAAGGACCCGGATAGAGTGGATGTGGAGAGGATGTTCTGAATGGCGGGGGAGCCTTGGACCAGTGGGCACATCCTCAGAATAAAAGGATGTATCTTTAGAAAGCTTTAGTCAGAGGATGGTGAATCTGTGGAATGTATTGCCACAGATGGCTGTGGAGGCCAAGTTATTGTGTAAATTTAAAGTGGAGATTGACATTCCTGTGTATGAAAGAACTGCAGATGCTGGTTTAAATCGAAGGTAGACGCAAAATGCTGGAGTAACTCAGCAAGGGAGGCAGCATCTCTAGAGAGAAGGAATGGGCGACGTTTCAGGTCATGACCCTTCTTCAGACTGATGTCAGGGGAGGGGACGGGACAAAGATAGAATGTAGGCAGAGACAGTGGGACTAGTGAGTGAACTGGGAAGGGGAAGGGGATGGAGAAAATAAGCAAGGGCTATCAGAAGTTAGAGAAGTCAATGTTCAGACCGCTGGGGTGTAAAGTACCCAAGCAAAATTTGAGGTGCTATTCCTCCAATTTGGGCTGGGCCTCACTCTGACAATGGAGGAGGCTCAGGACAGAAAGGCCAGATTGGATGGCGATGTAGACTCGATGGGCCGAATGGCCTAATTATGCTCCTATGACTTGTGATCGTGTGAACCTTATTAGGTTTGTGTTGCAAATATACACTGAAAACAGTGGTAGAACATAAACTGTCTTGACTAGTGAACTGGGTGCACTTCACACCTGGCCCCTCAGCTCTACTATAAGGATGGCTGTCGCAGATCAATGAGGTTTTGCGGATGGGGTTGCTGTTCATAATTGGTAGGTTATGTAAAGTAGGTACAGAAGCATGATTTACAAAAAAAATTATAAATGTGGAAATTGGGCGGTCATGTTGCAGTTGTATAAAACGTTGGTGAGGCCGCATTTAGAATATCGTGTTCAGTTCTGGGCACCATATTATAGGATATTTGTTGTCGAGCTGGAAAGGGTACAGAGAAGATTTATGAGGATGTTACCAGGACTAGAGGGTCTGAGCTATAGGGAGATGTTGAATAGGCTGACTCTATTCCTTGGAGCACAGGAGGATGAGGGGTGATCTTACAGAGGTGTATAAAATAGGAATAGATTGGGTAGACGCATGTAGTCTTGCCCAGAGTAGGTGAATTGCGGACAAGAGGGCATAGGTTTAAGGTGAAGGGGAAAATATTTAATAGGAATCTGAGGGGTAACGTTTTCACACAAAGGGTGGTGGGTGTATGAACCAGAGGAGGCAATTGAGGCAGGGACAGTAGACAGGTACATGGATGGGACAGGTTTGGAGGGATATGGGCCAAACGCGGGCAGGTGAGACTAGTGTAGATGGGGCATGTTGGCTGGTGTGGGCAAGTTGGGCCGAGGGGCCTGTTTCCACACTATATCACTCTAGCTTACCACTAGGGGCATCGCACGATGGCAGCCTCGCCAACAGTCTGTCTGTCTTTTCATCTTTTTTTGTTATTTTTAGTGTGTTTTAAAAGTTTGTGTTAATATTCTTTGGTTTGTTTTATGTGGGGGATGGGCGGGGGTGTCGGGCAAACATTTTTTTCAATCTCTTACCTTGCCTGAGATGCAATTGTTTTCCGGATTGTATCTCCGGTCTAAGATCATGGAGTTGGCGGCCTTGCTTGGGACTGACTTTGAGCCCCACCACTTGGACGTGGACTTACCATCGGAGCCACTCCCTTGCCTGGGATCGACGCTCCTGCGGATTTCACCATCGAGGAACTCGCAGGTCTCGGGTAGAGACTGATGTCGGGAGGCACCAAACGGCGCAGAAGGCCCGGGGTCAATCGCTTGGCGCGGGGGAGCTGACATCCCCCTCGATGCAGGAGCTTGATCGCCCAGACGTGGAGGGCCTGACCGCCGGCTATGGGAGCCAAGATTGTCCCGTCAACGGAAGTCTCGAGGCCCCCGACCGCAGGAGAAGAAGGGTAGAGATTGAACTTTTTTTCGTTTTCCATCTCAGTGTGGAAGAGTCACTGTGGTGGATATTCATGTTAAAATGTAATTTGTGTGTCTTGTTGCTTTTAAATGGTACTAGACCAAGTGCAGACCCGTTGGGTCTGCTCCCACAATGGTGTGATCCCTCAACCCAATATTCCACCATGCACCCGTCTCCTCCAATGGAACTGAAGCCGTTCTCAAAAGTAAGATTCCAGCACTGCCCTGCCTCCCTCAGCAGTGGATTAAAAAAAAAATCCAATGGCACCTGCCCTGCCTGCTGCAGCAGTGAAAGGTTCAGAGTGTTCCTGTCTTGCAACTTTGTTTCGAAGTGTGTTGGAAGCTGACATGTAAATGGAGAAGAGTTTATTTTTTAAATACTTGGTGGGGGGGGGAGAAGGATTTGATTAAAAACGTGTACTTCAACACGACGAAATGTAATGAGGAGCGGATACTTAGAAAGAAAAGCGAAATCTCTACCGAAATGGAAAAGATCTCGGAGATTGAGCATCTGGATTGGGCGTGGCAATGAATCAAAGGAAGAAATGCAGCCGGCAGCCGTACATGCAAATGGATCCATTCCGATTGGACATCTGCGAGCATCGGCCATTCCGATTGGACATCTGCGAGTATCGGGCACAAATCAAAAGGCAGAAAGGGAACCGGACGGCAGCCGGACGGATAGCCCCAGAGTTTTATAGATATACTAGACCAAGTGCAGACCCGTTGGGTCTGCTCCCCCAATGGTGTGATCCCCCAACCCAATATTCCACCATGCACCCGTCTCCTCCAATGGAACTGAAGCCGTTCTCAAAAGTAAGATTCCAGCACTGCCCTGCCTCTTTAAAAAAAATCCCTGCCTGCTGCAGCAGTGAAAAGTTCAGTGTTCCTGTCTTGCAACATTGTTTCGAAGTGTGTTGGAAGCTGAGGAAGGAGCAGCCGTCAACGAATCGAAAGGCAGGAAGGGATCCGTACTGCAGGCGGACTGATTTGAGTTTTATATATATATGGATAGAAGATAGATAGATAGATAGATAGATAGATAGATATGATAGATAGATAGATAGATAGATAGATAGATAGATAGATAGATAGATAGATAGATAGATAGATAGATAGATATTGATATATATATATATAGATGACTGTACTGCAAGTCAAATTCCTCGCATGTTGCAAAACATACTTGGATAATAAAGTGTGATTATGATTATGATTGTGACGACACTGTGACTATAATGACATTCTTACTTGCAGCAGCGAGACAACAGGTCTGTAAACACATTACTCAAACAGGCCCATTGTTCACGAGGCAAATGGGCCCAAAATTGGCCCACTAGAAAAGGAGTAATTGGGTGTCATTTATGCATCACGCAGATGACGTGCATCATTCACGCATCACGACGCACTCGTCTTGCCGCGCTCGTGATGCGCGCATGGTGCGCATTACGCATTACGTCACCACGCACAATGCGCGCGTAATGCACACCATGCGCGCATCACGAGCACGGCAAGACGAGTGCGACGTGATGCGTGAATGATGTCGCGTAAATTATGCACAAATGACGCCCAAGTGGGACAGCCCCTTAAGCTATCTCCAATAGCACAGCTGAAGGTGGCTGCCCTCTCAACTCATTCACAAAACCATTTACACTCTATTCGACTGTACGACCCCAGTTATCTTGATGTGGCTCTTAAAGGCGACTTTAAATGAATTTGTTATTTGTTCTTTTCCTGCTTAACTACTGGTGAACAGCCTTTGAATATCCACTGACAATGCTTTCTCCTCCTCCTCCCCCCCCCAGAGGTGTCCGCGCTCTTGGAAGCTGGGACGACGGTGATCTACAATTTTCACGACGCGTACGGGATTGCCCGAAACATCAGCAGCCATTTATCTGCCATCTACTCCGACCTGACGCTTTCCAGGGAGAAAATCGTGTTCAGTTTCCGGACAACGCACATCCCCAGCATTCTACTTTACGTCAACTCCTACTATCAGGAATACATGGCGGTGGTGCTGTGCAGCAACGGTGAGTGAAGGAAGCTGTTGAACAGTCCACTTGAGTTTGAGCTTGAGCTTAGCTTATTGTCACGTGTGCCGAGGTGCAGTGAAAAGCTCCTTGCTGCCTGCTATCCAGTCAGCAGGAAGACAACACATGATTTAGTCAGAGGGTGGTGAATCTTCGGAATTCATTGCCACAGAAGTCCTATTTCATTACCTCGTTGTAACCGTACCGAATAGTGAAAGACCTGGATAGTGGATGTGGAGAGCATGTTTTCGATTAGTGGTAGAGTCTAGGACCAGGGTCATAGCCTCAGAATTAAAGGGTGTTCACATTTAGGAAGGAGACGAGGATGGATTTCTTTAGTCAGAGGGTGGTGAATCTGTGGAATTCATTGCCACAGAAGGCGGTGGAGGCCAAGTCAATGATATTTTTAAGGCAGGGATGGATAGATTCTTGATTAGTACGGGTGTCAAGGGTTATGGGGAGAATGCAGGGGAATGGGGTTAGGAGGGAGAGATAGATCAACCGTGACTGAGTGTCAGAGTAGAGTTGATGGGCTGAATGGCCTAATTCTGTTCCTTTCACTTTTAAACATGTATTACAATCCAGCCATCCGCAGTTTACCGATACACGATAAAGGGGATATCGTGAATAATGTTTAGTGCACAATAAAGTCAAGTATAGTTCAATCTGAGGATGCTCCTCAGCTTCTTCCCACAGGCTATAAGACTGCTAAACGGACTTTACCCCCTGCCAAAGTATCGCGTACCAACCACCAACCTGGACACACTGCAGCAGAGGCACTGTTGTGCCGCTGCCGATCGGAACGCCTGTTGAATGTTTAGTAGAGTGTTAAATTTGTTCATGATATATGTATTTTTATTTCTATTTATTTTTAATGCACACTGAATGGACACTGGTTGAGCAACGTTTTTTTGTTTCCTCTGGGTATGTGAATACTCAGGAAATGACAATAAAGATATACAATACAATCAAAGATAGTTCTTCCAATTAGGTAGATAGTAGATGTGTTTGTTATGGAAGTTGTGTTTAGTTATGTTTGTCACCAAACAACAGGAATATATTTAATGTAGAAACGAAGAAACATTTGAACATTCAAGACCTTTTCTCTTCTACCGTCAACTGTGACAAGTGATTGAGAGAATCTTTGCGTCTATCTGCCCCTTATTATCGTATAGGAAAAAAAAACAGATGTATCAGACATCCGCTGAGAGGAATGCCGTTGTCAAATAAAAATGGAAACATACCGAATAGTGAAGGGCTTGGATAGAGTGGATGTGGAGAGGATGTTTCCACTAGTGGGAGAGTCTAGGACCAGAGGCCAGAGCCTCAGAATTAAAGGATGTTCCTTTACGAAGGAGATGAGGAGAAATTTCTTTTGTCAGAGGGTGGTGAATCTGTGGAATTCTTTGCTAGGCTTTGGAGGCCAAGTCAGTGAATATTTTTAAGATTCTTGATTAGTATGGGTGTCATGTGTTGTGGGGAGAAGGCAGGGGAATGGGGTTAGGAGCGAGAGATAGATCAGCCATGATTAAACAGCTGAGTAGACTTGATGGGCTGAAAGGCCCAATTCTGCTCCTATCGTTGACCTTATGACTTTATGACCTAAAAGGCCACAGCATTCTAAGGTCACACAGTTGTTGACCATGGCTAATAGCCAAGAAGTTAGCTTCGCTAAGATGAACCTTATATGAAAATGAAAGAATTTTGAACCACGATGATTGGAAGAGTTTCAGTGGATATGAGCCAAATGGGGGCAAATGGGACTGGCTTAGATGGGGCCTTGTGGTCTTCATGGACAGGTTCAACCGAAGGGCCTGGTTCCGTGCTGTACGACTTTTATAACTCCAAGACTCTACGCGGAAACGGGAGTGAAACTGAACCACTGAAATCTCATATAACATGTTACATAGAAACAGAGAAACATAGAAATTCGGTGCAGGAGTAAGCCATTCGGCCCTTCGAGCCAGCACCACAATTCAATATTATCATGTCTGATCATCCAAAATCAGTACCTCGTTCCTGCTTTCTCTCCATATCCCTTGATTCTGTTAGCCCGAACAGCTATATCTAAGGTACACAAAAAAGCTGGAGAAACTCAGCGAGTGCAGCAGCATCTATGGAGCGAAGGAAATAGGCAACGTTTCAGGCCGAAACCCTTCTTCAGACTGATATCTTCAGAGCTATATCTAACTCTCTCTTGAAAGCATCCAGTGAATTGGCCTCCACTGCCTTCTGTGGAGGAGAATTCCACAGCTTCACAACTCCCTGGGTGAAAAAGTTTTTCCTCATCGCAGTCCTAAATAGCCTACCCCTTATTCTTAAACTGTGACCCCCCTGGTTCTGGACTCCCCCAACATGGGGAACATTTTTCCTGCATCTAGCCTGTCCAATCCCTCAAGAATTGTATATGTTTCTATAGGATCCCCTCGCATCCTTCTAAATCCTAGTGAATACAAGCCCAGTCGACCCATTCTTTCATCATACGTCACACGGAATAAACAGATCATTTGCTGACAAGAATATTAACAGTGGCAGCCTATGAATTGGGGCCAGAGTGCATGTTTCATTCAGGTTGAGACAATGGGGTTTGTTCTGCAGCAAAACAAAGTCAATGTACTCGTAGAACCAGAGTCTGTTTAAAAGCTAAAGAAAGCAGTAACGACACCGACTTCTCCCCGCTCAAAGAAAACCGCAGAAGTTGGAAGGTACTTACCCACAAAAGTCACGCAATCAGTCACTGGCATTGGGGTAGTCACCAAGCTTGTTTGCCTCACTCAATCATCTCCACGTCATCTGGCACTTGCTTTGTCACTAAATGCGAGCAAAAGCTGGGAATAGTCGGTCAATCAGGCAGAATCCAATGTTTCAGACTGACAGCCTGCCAAGTACTTGCAGATTTCAGAGCCCTCCATGCCAGAGATCCAGCATATAGAGTTGTTTCCCTTTTTAGTGAAAAACAGCATCCAGTTGTATTCTTACACTGGTCTTTTGTCTTAGTTTAGTTTGTCGGTACAGCATGGATCCAGGCCATTCGGCCTGCCGCGTCTGCTCCGAACCAGCGACCCCCACACACCAACCCTGTCCTACACACACTAGGGACAATTTACACTTGAAGCCTTCTTCTTCTTCTTCTTCTTCTTGCGTATGGCGTGTACAGCCTAAAGTTGTGGGACAACTTGTTCTATTTGAACTTATTTGATTGTGCACGCCGGGTTGATTGCATTAGTCGAAACAGGGCGGATCACATGAAGGTTGCAATCTTCCCCCCCCCCATACCAAGCCAATTAACCTACAAACCTGTACGTCTTTGGGGGCGTGAGAGGAAACCGAAGATCTTGGAGAAATCCCACGCAGGTCACAGGGAGAATGTACAAACTCCATACAGACTTGCACCTGTAGTCAGAGTCGAACCCTGTAAGGCAGTAGCTCTACCACTTCACCATCGTGCCGTCCACAGTAATTGGGGTCTTGTCTGGGATTTGATCATGGGACCTCCGCACCCAAAGTGAGAATCATACCCCTCGACCAACAAGCCATTCGATTGATTGCATTACAACCAATATACAGTGATCCAACATACCCATGTACAATTGTGAACAATGATTGTTCTACCTTCAGTGGTGACAGAATGTTTCAAGATTGCTTTACCCCGACGTTACTCCATGTCATGTTGCTTTATCGGGAAGCCTGATTTGAGAGGAAGTGGACAGTGGTGAGGATGTAACTAGCAAAATGGGCAAGGGAGAGCCAGTGGATGTAGTGTACCTGGACTTTCAGAAAGCCTTTGATAAGATCCCACATTGAAGATTAGTGGGCAAACTTAGAGCACATGGTATTGGGGGTAGATTACTGACATGGATAGAAAATTGGTTGGCAGAAAGGAAAAAACGAGTAAGGATTAACGGGTCAAAGTTACCTAAGCTAATTTGCAGATGACACAAAGCTGGGTGTCAGCGTGAACTGTGAAGAGGATGCTATGAGGTTGCAGGGTGACTTGGACAGGTTGGGAGATGCAGTTTAATGTGGATAAATGTGAGGTTTAAAACAGGAAGGCAGATTATTATCTGAATGGAGACGTGAGGAAAAGGTGAAGTACAACCAGATCTCGGGGGTCCTTGTACATCAGTCACTGAAATTAAGCATGCAGGTACTGCAGTTAGTGAGAAAGCTAATGGCATGTTGCCCTTCATAACAAGAGGAGTTGAGTGTAGGAGCAAAGCGGTCCTCCTGCAGTTGTACAGGGCCCTGGTGAGATCACACCTGGAATATTGTGTGTAGTTTTGGTCTCTATATTTGAGGAAGAACATTCTTGCTATTGAGGGTAATGCAACGTAGGTTCACAAGTTTAATTCCTGGGATAGAGGGACTGTCATATGTTGAAAGGATGGAGCAATTGGGCTTGTATACTGGAATTTAAAAGGATGAGAGGGGATCTTATTGAAACATATACAATTATTAAAGGATTAAACACTTTGTAGGCTGGAAACATGTTCCTGATGTTGGGGGAGTCCAGAACCAGGGGCCACAGTTTAAGAATAAGGAGTTTGCCATTTAGAACGGAGATGAGGAAAAACGTTTTCACCCAGAGAGTTGTGAATCTGTGGAATTCTCTGCCTCAGAGGGCGGTGGAGGCCGGTTCTCTGGATACTTTCAAGAGAAAGCTAGATAGGGCTCCTAAAGAGAGCATAGTCAGGGGATATGTGGAGAAGGCAGGAATGGGGTACTGATTGCGGATGATCAGCCACGATCACAGTGAATGGCGGCGTGGCTCGCTGGCTGCACCTACTGTCTATTGTCTGTTGTGTTGTATGTTGGCTCGTGGTTTTTGGCTGCAAGGCATTGAATCTAGACCAGCCTAAAGGAATGAACAAATTGCCTTAAGCCTTTTTAAAGTGCCCGCAGCAAAGTCAGCATGACAGAGTCTCAATTTAGTTCCCGGAGAGAGTGTTGATGTGTCCGTAATTGGACACTAATTGGCACCAAATTAATATCCTGATGGACATGGCATAATGTATTAAGAGAGATTACCCGCAGGATATATTCTTTGCCTTTGATTCCCCCTAATTAAAATAAATTGCAATGAACTGACAACAACCAGTACTATATACATATCTTAAATTATTTTTTCTCAATTAACTATTCATACAAGCAACTAATTATTAATAAAATCTATATTTAGTTTGCTTTCGAGATACTGCGTGGAAACAGACCCTTCAGCCACGCCGACCAGCTATCCCCGCAATTAAACACCACCTTATAAATTTACTATAAATTTTACATTTATATATTTACACCAAGCCAATTAACCTACAAACCTGTATTTCTTTGTAGTGTGGGAGGAAACTGGATCACCCGGAGAAACATAGAAACATAGAAAATAGGTGTAGGAGTAGGCCATTCGGCCCTTCGAGCCTGCACCGCCATTCAATATGATCATGGCTGATCATCCAGCTCAGTATCCTGTACCTGCCTTCTCTCCATACCCCCTGATACCTTTAGCCACCAGGGCCACATCTAACTCCCTCTTAAATATAGCCAATGAATGACCTTCTGTGGCAGAGAGTTCCAGAGATTCACCACTCTCTGTGTGAAAAATGTTTTCCTCATCTTGGTCCTAAAAGATTTCCCCCTTATCCTTAAACTGTGACCCAATTAGAAGGTACAGACTCGGTACAGACAAGCACCTGTAGTCAGGATCGAACCCGGGTCTCTGGCACTGTAAGGCAATAGCACGACCACTACACTGTATCCACTATTGATTTAACTAAACATGAAGCCACTTCTTTTCCAACCCTCTCAATAACACCACAAAATATATCAGACTTAATATTTTGACAGTGTGAACCAACCCAACTAATGACATCAACAATGGCCCCCCCATGTTATAACAAACCCCTTTCTTGCACTAACAAGTTACACTTAATTCTTCTTAAAGAATGGATCCATCTTAAACAATGGATCGACTGGGCTTGAATTTACTGGAATTTAGAAGGATGAGAGAGGATCTCATAGAAACATAAATATTCTTAAGGACAGGCTCGATGCAGGAAAAATGTTCCCCATGTTGGGGGAGTCCAGAACCAGGGATCACAGTTTCAGAATAAGGGGTATACCTAACATGAGGAGAAACTTTTTCACCCAGAGAGTTGTGAATCTGTGGAATTGTCTGCCACAGAATGCAGTGGAGGCCAATTCACTGGGTGTTTTCAAGATAGAGTTAGATATAGCTCTTCGGGCGAACGGAATCAAGGGATATGGGGAAAAGGCAAGGAAGGGGTACTGATTTTGGATGATCAGCCATGATCATATTGAATGGTGGTGCCTGCTCGATGGGCTGAATGGCCTACTCCTGCACCTATTTTCTATGTTTCCACTATGTTTTTTTCTAATTGTACTTTTGTCCGATAAAGTAAATCACATCCAAATTTCAAAATCAATTACAACCAACCAATCAATCAATCAATCAATCAATCAATCAATCAATCAATCAATCAGATTTATTCATCACATACACAATAAAGTACAGTGAAATGAATTTGCCAGCAGCGGTACAATAAAAAAAGAACACACAATACAAAATATAAATTTAACACAAACATCCACCACAGCATTCTTCACTGTGGTGGAGTCAGTCCAGTCAGTCCTCCTCCATTTTCCCCCGTGGCCGGGGCCATAACCGCCGCAGTCACTGCTGCAGGCGGCTGGGTGTACAGGCCCTCGGAGCTCTTCTCCTGGGATTCCCAGCGGTGGAACCCGCACCGGAAGGTAAGTAAGTCCCCGCCGCACCCACGGCTAGAGGTTCCGCAGACTGCGGCTTCAAGATGTTGAAGGCCGCAGGCTGGCGGGTTGGAGCTCATCTCCTCTGGAGATCTCCAACGAGGGATCCCAGGCTCCGGACTCCACGCCCGTGGCTAGAAGCTCCGCAGTCCGCGGTTTCAAGGTGTTGTAGGCCGCGGGCCGACAGTTCGGAGCTCTTCTTCTCTGGGGGTCCCCAACAAGGGCTCCCAGGCTCTGGATGTCGCGCCCACGGCTTGAAGCTCCGCAGACAGCGGCTTCAGACTGAACAGTTCGTGGGCTAGCGATCGGAAAAAGTCCACGCTGCGCCCGCTGCTGAAGCTCCGGGCCCGACTCCGGGAAAGGCCGCACCACTCCTTGGTATCAGGCCGCGAGGGAGACGACATGGACAAAGTCACCTCTCCATGGAGGAGGCGACCAAAAGCGATTTCCCCATTACTTCCCCTCACCACCCCCCACACAAGACACACCGAGAGACATTAAAACACACAATTGGACAAACGGAAAAAAAAAAAATGATGAACACGCTGCTGGCAGGGCAGCCGTTTCACAGCTCCCCCCACTGAACAACCTTGAAGTTTTATCTCAGGTTTCCTCTACTTTCCTGGCACAGCCAACACTCGCTTGGTCTTTCCTTTTCTAGTGGATCCATTAGTGATAATTTTTCAAAACTCTTTAGATTCTGGAGTATTTCCTGAGGATTGGAGGGTAGCTAATGTAACCCCACTTTTTAAAAAGGGAGGGAGAGAGAAAATGGGGAATTACAGACCAGTTAGTCTAACATCGGTAGTGGGGAAACTGCTTGAGTCATTTATTAAAGATGGGATAGCAGCACATTTGGAAAGTGGTGAATTAATTGGACAAAGTCAGCGTGGATTTATGAAAGGTAAATCATGTCTGACGAATCTTATAGAATTTTTCGAGGATGTAACTAGTAGAGTGGATAAGGGAGAACCAGTGGATGTGGTGTATCTGGACTTTCAGAAGGCTTTTGACAAGGTCCCACATAAGAGATTAGTATTCAAACTTAAAGCACACAGTATTGGGGGTTCAGTATTGATGTGGATAAAGAACTGGCAGGCAGGCAGGAAGCAAAGAGTAGGAGTAAAAGGGTCCTTTTCAGAATGGCAGGCAGTGACTAGTGGGGTACCACAAGGCTCAGGAACCCAGCTGTTTACAATATATATTAATGATTTGGATGAGGGAATTGAAAGAAACATCTCCAAGTTTGCGGATGACACGAAGCTGGGGCGCAGTGTGAGGTGTGAGGAGGATGCTAGGAGGCTGCAAGGTGACTTGGATAGGCTGGGTGAGTGGGCAAATGCATGGCAGATGCAGTATAATGTGGATAAATGTGAGGTTATCCACTTTGGTGGCAAAAACAGGAAAGTAGATTATTATCTGAATGGTGGCCGATTAGGAAAGGTAGTTGAGGCCAGTTCATTGGCTATATTTAAGAGGGAGTTAGATGTGGCCCTTGTGGCTAAAGGTGATCATGGGGTATGGAGAGAAGGCAGGTACAGGATACTGAGTTGGATGATCAGCCATGATCATATTGAATGGCGGTGCAGGCTCGAAGGGCCAAATGGCCTACTGCACCTATTTTCTATGTTTCTATGTTTCTATGTCCTGAGGCTTTCACAGTTAGGAAATTGTGAACTTTTCACAATTACTTTTGGCCTTTGTCCTTTCCTTTCTGGGTGGTCCTCCAATGCGCCCAAACCAGCTATCGGGGGTCTCAGCTTTTTTTGCTGCTCTTTGGCAAAATGAACTACGTCCGAGGTTTAGTGTGGGAGGGAGCTTCTGATGCCAGCCAACGCCGAAGATGGACACAAAATGCCGGAGTAAAGGGCCTGTCCCACTGTACGAGGTAATTCAAGAGCTCTCCCGAGTTTAAAAAATAATCAAACTTGTGGTAAGCACGTCGAATGTACGTAGCAGGTATGTCGTTGCTCGGGGACGTCTCTAAGCGGCTCGTAATGCTAATGGCAGGCATTCGGGAAACGTGGTAAGCTCGTGAAAACTCGTGAAGATTTTTCAACATGTTGAAAAATGTCCATGAGAGCCCAGAGTACCTATGAGCAGCCATTACCGTAATTCTCCGAGCTCGAATCGGGGGAAACTCGGGAGAACTCTTGAATTAGCTCGTACAGTGGGACAGCCCCATACCTCAGCGGGCCAGGCAGCATCTCTGGAGAGAAGGAACAGGTGTGAGTCAGGGGAGAGGGGAACTAGAGGCATGAGTTGGTACAAAGAACAAACGAATGAAAGGTATGAAAGGAACAAATCAAAGTCAGCAATGATGATCAAGGAAAGGTGAAGCCTGTTCTTACCGCTCGGCTCCCTCTCCTCTGTGTCTATATCCGAGGTTTAGTTTAGTTTAGTTTATAATTATCAAGTGTACCAAGCTACAGTATAAATGTTTTTGTTGCCTGCTATCCAGTCAGTGAAAAGACTATGCTTCATTACAATCAAGCCATCCACAGTGTACAGATGCAAGATAAAGCCAGATTAAAAATAGTTCAAAGGTCTCCAGTGAGGTAGATGGGAGGTCAGGACCGCACTCTAGCTGGTGATAGGATGGTTCAGTTGCCTTATAACAACTGGGAAGAAACTGTCCCTGAATCTGGAGCTGTGCGTTCTCAACCTTCTGCACCTTTTGCCACATGGGAGATGAGAGAGTGACTAGGGTGAGACTGGTCCTTGATTGTGCTGCTGGCCTTGCTGAGGCAGCGTGAAGTGTTCATGGTGTCAATGGTAAGTAACATTCTGAAGGGAATTGTTAGACTTTGCAACATAAAACAAAGACTCTGCAATATAAAAGACAGAACAACGCAGCCGTGGGCAGTTTAGTTTAGTGTAGTTCAGAGATACAGTGCGGAAACAGGCCCTTCGGCCCACCGAGTCAACGCTAACGAATTTTGGCGGCGCGACTCACCCGTTGCAGCGGCCCCTACAGCCTGTCTGTCTTTTTTTTATTTTTTGTCTAGTTAAATGTAGTGTTTGCTGTTTTTTAGGGGTAACTTTAAATGCATAAATGGGGGGGGGGGAACAAACGGGGGGGGGGGGGGGGGAACAAATCAAAATCAGCAATGATGTCCAATCTCTTCCCTGTGACCCCGACTTTTTACTGTCGGGTCTTGGCTGTCGTCTGTGGGGCCTAGCACCGTGGAGCGGCCTCCAACCTGAACGAGCCGGGGGCTCGGGAGACTGCGGAGCTGCGGATCTGCGGACTCACCATCGTCGGGGGTGGCCGGCCTCGGAGCGTGGGGAGCGGCGGTGACTCGCTGCTGCGACTCGACTCCTGGGGCTCGGAGGCTCCAGCAACGCAGCCGCAGCCGCAGCAGGTCCGGTGGACCGCGACATCGGGATAGCTCGCGGGTCTGGGAGGAGAGAGAGAGACCGCTTCCCGGAGCACCGCACAACGCGACTTCTCTGGTCCAGCCGGTGTCACGGGGGTTGGAACGACCCGGAGCGGGACGAAACATCACCCGGCACGGCTTCATGGCCGTGGGACTCACCATCGCCCGTGGGGCTCCAACATTGTGACTTTCAGACCGGGAGCGGGGCCGTAAATCGCCCCGCGCGGCCTAAAATGGCCGTGGGACTCATCATCGCCCGCCTGGGGCTTGGACATCGGGAGAGACACGGAGAACAGGGGAGAGAAAAGACTTGCCTTCCATCACAGTGGCTTCACTGTGATGGATGTTTGTGTGAATTTAATTATGTGTATGTCTGTAAGACAGTGTCTTTGTTTGTATGGCTGTGGAAACAACATTTCGTTTGAGTCTCACTGGGGCTCAAATGATAATAAATTTGTATTGTATTGTATTGTAACCAGCGATCTCTGTACACCTAGCACTATCCTACGCAATGGGAACAATTTACAATCTGTATCAAAGCCAATTAACCTACAGACCTGTTCATCCTTGGAGTGTGGGAGGAAACCAGAGCACCCAGAGAAAACCCACGGGGTCACGGGGAGAATGTACAAACTCTGTACAAAATCAGGATCACACCTGGCTCTCTGGCGCTATAAGACAGCAACTCTACCGCTGTGCCACCGTGATTGTAATCATGCATTGTCTTTTCTTTGTAATCATGCTTAGTCTTTTCTTTAGCTACACAAAAATGCCGGAGAAACTCAGCGGGTGCAGCAGCATCTGTGGACATCTATAGTCTTTTCTTTGACTGGATAGCACGCAAAGAAAAGCTTTGTTCTGTAACTCGGTACATGTGACAATAATAAACTAAACTAAACTAAATACTTGAAACCGAACATCTCAGAGAAAAAAGACCAAATTAACCAGTTAATTTGGTTATATCTGTGTAATGTTTACTTAACAGAAGCTATAATGCAAACCGACTGAGGAAGCTTCTGGCAACAACTAATTGTTGGCATTATCACCTTTACAGAATGACAGTAAATATTTCAAAGACGCTAAGTCGACTACTGAACAATTTTTGGATATAAAGCTTTACCGAATCATGAATGACATGCAGATCTTTGTTTAAAATTTGGTGTTGGTGTTTATTGCATATTTTGAAGAATAGCAGCTCCTGTTCTTCGGAAACCAAAGTGCCAAAAATAATCTGCATTGGTATCGAAAAGTAAGTATTGGGAAGATAGACACAAAATGCTCGAGTTAGTCAGCGGGACAGGCAGCATCTCTGGAGAGAAGGAATGGGTGACGTTTTGGGTCGAGACCCTTCTTCCGACTGAGAGTCAAGGGAGAGGGAGACACAGAGATAAGGAAGGGAAAGGTGTGAAAACGAGGCATCAAAGGGGATGTGAATCAAGGTAAATGTAGAAGAGACCATTGTTAGTTAGGAGAAGTTGACAACGAAACGTAAAGAGATAAAATTTAAACAGGGGGACAGTCAGACAAATTGGTCAGAGAACTGGGAAGGGAATGGAGAGAGACACAAGGCAAAGGTTACTTCAAGTTGGAGAAGTCACTATTCATACCGCTGGGTTGTAATCTTCCCAAGCGAAATATGAGGCGCTGTTCATCCAATTTGTACTTGGCGTCACTCTGACAGTGGAGGAGGCCCAGGACAGAAAAGTCAGTGTGGGAATGAGAGGGGGAGTTAAAGTTGAGCAACCGGGAGATCACGTAGGTGTAGGCGGACTGAGCGGAGGTGTTCTGCGAAACGATCGCCAAGCCTGCACTTGGCCTCGCCGATATATAGGACTCCACATCTGGAACAGCGGGTACAGTAGATGAGGGTGGAGAAGGCGCCTGATGTCATCTTTCAGCTGAACTGCCCAGGTACAGTGTATAGGAAGGAACTGCAGAAGCTGGTTTACACTTAAGACAGACACAAAAAGCTGGAGTAACTCAGCAGGTCTGGCAGCATCTCAGTGGAAAAGGAATAGGTCACGTTTCAGGTCGAGACCCTTCTTCAGACTGAGACTCAGGCAAAATAGTAAAGATGAGGGAATGGGGGCCAGAAAAGCGAACAGTCTCTCAGAGTGAAGAAGGGTCCCAACCTGAAACGTCACCTATTCCTTTGCTCCAGAGATGCTACCTCTCCCGCTGAGTTATTCCAGCTGTTTGTGCCCAAGCACAGTGTTATTTCATGTGTAAAATGGGACAGTGTGCAGGGACCTTTTATCTGTATCTAACCTGTATTGATGGACATTAACCATAGGGTTTACATGGCTTTATCTAAACTGTGTTGTTCCTGTCCTGGGAATATGTGACAGAACAGCATTGAGAAATGTAGAAACAAAGAATTGCAGATGCTGGTTTATACACAAAAGGACAGAAAGTGCCGGAGTAACTCAGCAGGTCAGGCAGCATCCCTGGAGAACATGGATAGTTCAGAGGGTTAGGGTTCAGAGAAGATTTACAAAGATGTTGCCAGGACTAGAGGGTCTGAACTATAGGGAGAGGTTGGGTAGGCTGGGTCTCCATTCCTTGGAGCACAGGAAGATGTGGGGTGATCTTATAGAGGTGTATAAAATCATGAGAGGAATAGATCGGGTAGACACACAGAATTTCTTGCCCAGAGTAGGGGAAACAAGGACCAGAAGACATGGGTTTAAGGTGAAGGGGAAAAGATTTCATAGGAATATGAAGGGTAACATTTTCGCACAAAGGGCGGTGGGTGTATGGAACAAGCTGCCAAAGGAGGTAGTTGAGGCTGGGATTATCTCAACATTTAAGAAACAGACAGGTACATGGATAGGCCAAGTTGGGAGGAATATGGACCAAGCTCAGGCAGGTGGGACTAGTGTAGCTGGGACATGATGGCCGGTGTGGGCAAGTTGGGCCAAAGGGCCTGACCCACCTGTGAGCAAACTCCACACAGCCAGCACCAGAGTTCAGGGTTGAACCTGGGCCTCTGGCAACTTTACCAGTGTTCATTTGTTGTTCTGAGTATTGCTTGCACGGCAATAGACCATCCTCACGTCCCTTCATAAGGTGGGGATGAGCTACCTTTTAAAGTCATTCTGCTAAAGGCAGTAACCAACCTGATCTCCCTGTGGCTCAGCACTTCAACTCCCCCTCCCATTCCGAATCCGACCTTTCTGTCCTGGGCCTCCTCCATCGCAAATTAGAGGAGCAGCACCTCATATTTTTGCTTGGGTAGTTTACACCCCAGCGGTATGAACATTGACTTCTCCAATTTCAGGTAGTCCTTGCTTTCTCCTTTCTTCCCCTCCCCTTCCACAGCCTACTGTCTCCGACTCTCCATAGATGCTGCCTCCCCCAAGGCACAGGTAGTTCTACAATACTACAAGTTTCCAAAAATGAATTGGATACAAGACGATCGATGAATTCGGGAAGACAGACACAAAATGCTGGCGTACATGCAGAAGAAAGATCTCAATCCAAAACATCACCCATTCCTTCTCTCCAGAAATGCTGCTTGCCCCGCTGAGTTACTCCAGCATTTTGTGTCTCTCTTTGGTGTCGACCAACATCTGCAGTTCCCCCCTACCCATGATGAATTAGGATACGTCATTTGGACTACGTGGGCTGAATTGGCTACAGGGCAATTTTGATCGGGAACTAGAGAACCACTCAAGTTACTTTGGAAACTGACAAGCAGAAAAAAAGCTGTACCGCTATATGGCACCAACTCAAAGAACACCTAGTTTGAAGATTGGACATGCTGACATTGAGCTCAACATTGTTCCATTCTACAGTGGACAATGCACAGGCAGATTCTGTGGCAGAAATATGGGGTGGCACGGTGGCGCAGTGACAGAGTTGCTGCCTTACAGCGCCAGAGACCTGGGTTCGATCCTGACTATGGGTGCTGTCTGCATGGAGTTGCTACATTCTCCCAGGGACCTTGTGGGTTTTCTCCTGGCGCACCAGTTTCCTCCCGCACTCCAAAGACACACAGGTTTGTAGGTTAATTTTGCTTCTGTAAATTGTAAATATGGTGGGCCAAAGGGCCTGTTTCAGTGCTGTATCAATAAAGATCCCCTCTTGTGATGGACCAGCCTTGACGACCATTTTGTGAGGCCTCCTTTGTCCCTGGGTGTTCAAATTACTGAACCAGGTTGTGATACAAAGCTCCAATAGTTATGATAGACTTGACCTTGGCTATCATAATAATTGGAGCTCTATAGAATAGTGCAATTTCAGTACAAAATCTCTTTAAATAATGGGGAGCAATGAATAACACACTCCTCTTTAGGCTGATATATTTCCTCTTTCAAATTAATGTAAAGGGTCTGTCTCACTTAGGCTATTTTTTAGGCGACTACAAGTGACTAGGCTGTTGCCACATGGTCGCCGGGGTATCTCCTCAGTCGCCCAAAGAGTCGTAGAGTCTTTCTTGTCGCCACTGGATTTTCAACATTTTTCAGCAGCAGTGAGTTTGACGCCAATAAGCGTAGCTTGACGTCTCCTGACGTAGGTGCTGTCGTAGGTTGTCGCCGGTGCTGACTTTGGTGAATTCCATTGGCAACTACCTGGGTCAACCGGCAACTAAATTGTCTTCAGTTGTCGGCGACAGGGTCGTAGGTTGTCATGGATGGATGTAGGTTGACACAGGTTGTTGCCTGTGTGGTCGTAGGTTGTTGTAGGTGTGGTCGTAGGTGGACGTCCTAATGGGTTGCCGGTTGTCGTTAGCTTGCCGTCGACTAGGTGATAGGTTGTTGTAACTTGTCGTAGACATTGTCGTAGGGGAGTCCACGCCGGGGTTTATCAGCGACCTGCTACGACTGTGACAGTCACCGGCAGTCGCCTAAAAAATTGCCTAAGTGGGGCAGGCTCATAGGAAAGCAGTGGCAGATTGAGTGATCACTTTAGAGTGCTCCTCCTCCAATCTGCAAGCATGATTTCTAGCTTCCAGTCACCTCTCACTTATGTGCTCAGTCTCACTCTCTCTCTCTGACCATTTTGATATCAGCATCTCAGGCTGTTACATTGAAACTAGAGGAACGGACCCTCATCTTTAGATTCGGCAATTCCAGAATCAGCGTTTGAGTTTCATGGTCTCTCAATTGCAGTTGTCAATAATGATTCTTTTATACCCAGTCACAACTCTGTGTTCCATTTGCAAGCCGTTTTGCTTTCCACTTTATCTCTTCCATCAGTTTATCTCTTTATCTCTTCCATCAGTTAATGTCTCCAGCCATCACAGCTCTTTCAGTTGAGTTTAGAGATACAGCGTGGAAACAGGCCCTTTGGCCCACCGAGTCCGCACCGACCAGCGATCCCCACGCACTGACACTATACTACACACACTAGGGACAATTGACACGTATACCGAGACAATCAAACTACAAATACTCACATGCACACCCGCACAACCACCCACTCCCAATACACATACACCAGCGATCCCCACGCACTGACACTACACACTACACACACTAGGGACACACACACACACTATACCGAGACAATCAAACACAAACACTCACATGCACACCCGCACACACCACACCACTCATCAATACACACTAAACACCACACGCACACTCACACACACACAGCCACACATACACGCACACACGCACACACGCACACACACACACACACACACACACACACACACACACACACACACACACACACACACACACACACACACACACACGCACTCACACAACCACAAACACACACACACATTCAAACAAACACATATGTGATCTTCCGCACACACACGCACGCACGCACGCACACACACACACACACGCACACACACACACGCACACACACACACACACACAAACAACAAAACAAACAGAAATATACAAATTATGCAAGAACAGTCAGTAAATAGCATCCACTAAATTGTGAATTGATAATGTGACAGCATGAATTACTGCCTAATACAGAAGCAATTTATTTTTATTCTAAATGCAATAAGAATTTGGAATGCCTTATTACTTTTGACTGGCGCGGCCACACCAATTACAATGCTCAAAAAGGAATTGGCAAGAGAATTAAGAAATAAAGCAATTAAATGCACTGCAGTAGAAGCAGGGTAATGAGTATAATGTTGGCTCATGCCAGTGATGTGGGAGCCACTGTATCCTGGATTTCCCCATCACAATCTTTGGTGGTACAGTGGTTTTTTTTTCAAGAAGTTTGTTTCTGGGACTGAATGGACGCTTTTAGACAATAGACAATAGACAATAGACAATTGGTGCAGGAGTAGGCCATTCGGCCCTTCGAGCCAGCACCGCCATTCAATGTGATCATGGCTGATCATCCCCAATCAGTACCCCGTTCCTGCCCTCTCCCAGTATCTCCTGACTCCGCTATTTTTAAGAGCCCTATATAGCTCTCTTTTGAAAGCATCCAGAGAACCTGCCTCCACCGCCCTCTGAGGCAGAGAATTCCACAGCTTTTGAACGCTAAAAGGCCTGTCCCACTTACGCGACCTTTACAGGCGACTGCCGTGACCCGTGAAAGGTCGCGAGAGGTCATGAGAGGTCTCCTATGGTCGTGAGAGGTCACCCGCGACATGTCGCCAGGGGCCGCCTGTATGGTTGTGAGAGGTCGTAGCGTCTTTCTGCTCGCCGTTGAGTTTCCAACATGTTGAAAATTCCAGTGACCTATCCTGGGTCGTGGCAGTCGCCTGTAAAGGTCGCGTAAGTGGGACAGGTCCCTAATCCGTCACAGGACTGAAGGACATTTTATGGATCTGCTGTTATTATCGTCTCACACACAGGACTAAAGCAGTCCCCCGCACATCCTCACATGGGGCCATCAATTCATTTCAAATCCCAGGCGAATTAATTTCCTCGCGTCCGACAAAGGGACCTTTTTTTGTGCAAAATGGTCGCTGTCTCATAGAAACATAGAAAATAGGTGCAGGAGTAGGCCATTCGGCCCTCTGAGCCTGCACCACCATTCAATATGATCATGGCTGATCATCCAACTCAGTATCCTGTACCTGCCTTCTCTCCATACCCCCTAATACCTTTAGCCACAAGGGCCGCATCTAACTCCCTCTTAAATATAGCCGATGAACTGGCCTCAACTACCTTCTGTGGCAGAAAATTCCAGAGATTCACCACTCTCTGTGTGAAAAATGTTTTTCTCATCTCGGTCCTAAAAGATTTCCCCTTTATCCTTAAACTGTGGCCCCTTGTTCTGGACTTCCCCAACATCGGGAACAATCTTCCTGCATCTAGCCTGTCCAACCCCTTAAGAAGTTTGTAATGTTTCTATAACCTATATTTGCTATATATTAACCTATAACCTATAACCTATGCAGCTCTCACTGCATCTGAATACGATACGATGTGATACGATAAAACTTTATTCATCCCAGGGGGGGAGATTGGCCCGCCAACTGTCATAACACCCAAAGAGGGGACACGAATGTTGGAAATTAAAATTAAATTAAAAGTGAAAAAGAATGAAAATGACAAGCGACTGTTGTCTGGCTGCTGTGTGCACAGCACCTTCACAAATGAACAAACAAGCGAACAAACAAACACAGGCATATCCCCTGGGCAGAGGATTCTAAAATTAGAGTACCCCCCCCAAACCGGTTCATGTTGTCACTTTAATATGTCTCGTTAATGATGTTCAGATGATGTTCAGATGGCCTGAGCTGGTGAAACTTCAGTGCCGTTTCATTCTCATCCATGTTTTCAAATCGCTCCTGTGACTAGATGGGCAGAATGGCCTGATCCTACTCCTGTTCCTATTCCTTATGACTTTGGCCCTCCTTAACCCTGTGATCTGCGTTAGCCCCTGCTGCCCTGAGTCTACCAAACTGTGACCTCCTCATCTTGTGGGTGGCGTGGTGGTGCAGCGGTAGAGTTGCTGCCTTAAACCACCGACAAGTTGCGCCAGAAACCCGGGTTTGATCCTGACTATGGGTGCTTGTCTGTACGGAGATTATACGTTCTCCCCCTGACCACGTGTGTTTTCTCCGGGTGCTCCTGTTTCAGCCCACGTTCCAATGACGTACAGGTCTGCAGGTTAATTGGTTCTGTAAATTGTCCGCAGTGTGTAAGGTCATAAGGTCATGTGATAGGAGCAGAATTAGGCCATTCGGCCCATCAAGTCTACTCCGCCATTCAATCACGCCCTTCAAAGGGTCATCAACACCGCACAAAAAATCACAGGCTGCCCACTGCCCTCCCTGAAGCTCTTCAGCTCTCGATGCCTTGGCAGGACAGCCAACATCCTAAAGGACACTTCCCACCCTGGACACAACCTGTTCCACCTGCTGCCCTCTGGCAGACGGTACAGGTCTTTCAAAACTCGCACAAACAGACTCAGAGACAGCTTCTACCCCATAGCCATACGTGAACTTAATAATGCAAAATAAGAAATAACACTCACATTCAACTGAATGGCTCCACCTCAGCTGCTATTGTAATTTATCTGTAATTTTTTAATTTTTTTATTATATGTATGTATTTTCACCTTATCTTATATATTTAAACTGCTCTTGTGAATCGCACCATGGGATTGACTTTTAAATTTCGTTGTACCATGTGCAATGACAATAAAAAGAGATTCATTCCATTCATTCATTCATGGCTGATCTATCTCTTCCTCCTAACCCCATTCTCCTGCCTTCTCCCCATAACCACTGGCATCTATATTAATCAACTTAATCAATAGGATGGAACTAGGGTGAAGCGTAAGTTCACAAGGTTAATTCCCAGGTTGCCGGGACTGTCATGTGTTGAAAGAATGGAGCGAGTGGGCTTGTATACACTAGAATTTAGATGGATGAGAGGATATCTTATTGAAACATATAAGATATAAGGGATTGGACACGCTAGAGGCAAGAAACATGTTCCCGATGTTGGGGAGTCCAGAACCAGGGGCCACAGTTTAATAATAAGAGCGAGGCCATTTAGAACGGAGATGAGGAAAAACAGAGAATTGTGAGTCTGTGGAATTCTCTGCCTCAGAGGGCAGTGGAGGCTGATTCATTGGATACTTTCGAGAGAGTTAAATAGAGCTCTTAAAGATAGCGGAGTCAAGGGATATGGGGAAAAAGACAGGAACGGGGTGGTACTGATTGTGGATGATCAGCCACGATCACAATGAATGGCGGTGCTGGCTCGAAGGGCCGACTGACCTATTCCTGCACCTATTGTCTATTATCTATTGTGTACGGGTGATCGTTGGTTGGCACGGACTCTACCGCTGAGCTACCGTGCCACCTCTACCTCTCAGGTTGAGAGACGGTGACAAGTGTGGTACAGCAGGGATGTGTGTATTCTGGCCTCAGGTGTCCGTCCACACTCTGTATTAACGAGTGGCTGAGGTGAGCCTGCAAACT
The DNA here is from genome assembly GCF_028641065.1 of Leucoraja erinaceus. Classification (NCBI taxonomy): domain Eukaryota; kingdom Metazoa; phylum Chordata; class Chondrichthyes; order Rajiformes; family Rajidae; genus Leucoraja; species Leucoraja erinaceus. Next base: position 74,395,841 of record NC_073383.1, on the reverse strand, counting down.
GTAATAAGTTTTGCTGAGAGAAAATGATATATGATTTTTCTTTCTCGCAAGAGGATCTCAGAACCAGATTAAGGATGCCTTACGCTAATTACGTGCGGCACACAGACACGATTCCCGGACGACTGTGTGCAATTTTGATATCCTCACCAAAAATAAGATATACTTATTATCGAGGACGTGAAGCAAGGCTGATTTGTCGAGTGCCAGGTCTGTCTATAATCATATAAAATAATGGTGTTTTTTTGTTAAGAATTTGGAAGAGTGGATGTTGAATTCACTTAAATGCACAACATTCTCCGAAGTCTTGACAGGTTGGATATGATGAGGATGCTGTCCTGGTTGATCAGCCTTGAGCTGATCTCAAAATAAGAGGGAGACCATTCATGACCAAAATAACTTCACCCAGTGATGAATCTTTGGGAATCTTTACCCTGGAGTGCTGTTATAGTTGCATTCGGAACAGAGATTGATAGATTTCAAGATAATAAATGAATGGCGGAACATGAGCGTAGGACTGGAAACAATGATGTTACGATGGAAGATTCAACCGTGATATTGTTGAGTGGCAGAGCAGTTAGAGTCACAGAGCTAGACAGCCGGAGACAGGCCCTTCAGCCCAAATCATCCAGGCTGACCAAGTTGCCCAACCGAGGCAGATCTCGAGATGAGGCCAGTTCATTGGCCATATTGGCACGATAGTCCCCACCAGACTGGCCGGGAAGCTAATGGAATTGGGGCTCAACACCTCCCTGTGTGCCTGGGTCCTGGACTTTCTCACCGCCAGGCCCCAGGTAGTCAAGATGGGAGGGAATACATCGAAGTCCCTCACCCTGAGCACAGGATCGCCCCAGGGTTGCGTCCTCAGCCCCCTATTGTACTCCCTGTACACACATGACTGTGTAGCTAGGTTCAGCTCCAACTCAATAATTAAGTTTGCTGATGACACTGTGGTGGTGGGCCTGATCTCAGACAATGATGAGAGGGCCTACCGGGAGGAGGTGGCTGATCTAGCACTCTGGTACCAGGATACCAGCCTCCTCTTGAACATCAAAAAAACGAAGGAGCTGATCGTGGACTTTAGGAGGGCACATCATCCGAGGACGTACACTCCATTGAGGATAAATGGGGATCCTGTGGATAGGGTGAGCTGTTTTAAATATCTGGGTCCACACATCTGAGGTATGACATGGACATCACACGTCGCAGCACTGGTGAGTAAGGCAAGGCAGCGCCTTTACCACCTCAGGCAATTGAGGAAATTCAGAGTGTCTCCGAGGATCCTCCAGTGCTTCTCCACAGCGGCTGTGGAAAGCATCTTGTCCGGAAATATTAGTATCTGGTTTGGGAATTGCTCTGCCCAGGACAAGAAGGCTCTGCAGAGAGTAGTGCGTTCGGCCAAACGCACTATGGGAACTTCACTCGCCCCCCTGCAGGAACTATACATCAGGAGGTGCAACTAAATCAGGAGGCCAATAAAATCATGGGAGACCCCTTCCAACTGTTCCAGCTGCTACGGTCAGGCAAACACCTCCGTTGCCATGCTGTGAGAACGGAGAGGTTGAGCAGGAGTTTCTTCCCAGAGGCCATTCAGACTGTAAATCTCACCAGGGACTAACTTTACTGAACGTTTGTCCTTCCAATATTTAATATGTAAAAGAATATGTGTGTGTTTATGATTTTGTTTGTAGTTTGTTTGTCTTTTTGCACAAAGTCCGTGAGCATTGCCACTCTCATTTCATTGCATATCTCGTATGTGTATGTGACGAATAAACTTGACTTGACTTGATTTAAGAGGGAGATAGATGTGGCCCTTGTGGCTAAAGGGATCAGGGGGTATGGAGAGAAGGCAGGCACAGGATACTGAGTTGGATGATCAGCCATGATCATACTGAATGGCCGTGCAGGCTCGAAGGGCCGAATGGCCTACTCCTTCACCTATTTTCTATGTTTCTATATTTCTGTCTACCTGCTTGTGCCTGGCCCATATCCCTCAAATATCTTTCCCATCCAGATCCAAATGTCCTGTGTGTCCACAGGGGCCTTTCCTACAGTAGAGTTGCTGCCTTACAGTGGCAGAGACCCCGGTTCGATCCCGACCACAGGTGCTGCTTGTACGGAGTTTGTACGTTCTCCCCGTGACCTGCGTGGGGTTTCTCCGGTTTAATTATCCCTCGTCTGTAGGATAGTGTCAGTGTAGGTGGATCACTGGTCGGCGTGGACTCAGTGGGCAGAAGGGCCCCTGTGCGTGCTGTATCTCTAAACTAAACTAAACTAGACTAGATCAAAATATGTAATTGTATCTGCACCCTTACACTCCTGGCAGCTCATTTCATATATACACCACCTTCTATGTGTATAAGAGGTTGATTCTATGGTTCCCATTAAACATTTCCATTCTCAACTTAGACCTATGTCTCTAGTAGTGGACTTCCCTACACTGGAAAAAATTATTGTGTCTATTTCCCTTGTCTATTCCCCTTGTAATTTTAGAATCCTTCATAAGGTTATGCTCTTGAATAAGGATTTTTAAAATGGTGGCATGGTAGAGCAGTGGTAGTATTGCTGCCTACCAGCACCAGAGACCCTGGTTCGATCCTGACTACGGGTGCTGTCAGTTGTACGTTCTCCCAATTACCTGAATAGAAAAAATGGAACACAGAACGTAGAAAAATAGGTGCAGGAGTAGGTCATTCGGCTCTTCGAGACAGCACCGCCATTCAATATGATCATGGCTGATCATCTAAAATCAGGACCTGCTTTTTCGCCATATCCCTTGATTCCATTAGCCCTAAAATCTAACTCTCTCTTGAAATGGGTTTTCTCCGGGATCTCCAGTTCCCACACTCTAAAGACATACAGGTTTGTAGGTGAATTGGCTTCGGTAAAATTGTAAATTGTCCCTCGTGTGTGTAGGATAGTGTTAGTGTGCGGGGATCGCTGGTCGGCGTGGACTCGGTGGTCAAAGAGCCTGTTTCCACACTGTATCTCCAAACTAAAAAAGAAGAACCAGGTTGTCCAGCTTCTCATAAGATCATAAGATCATGTGACAGGGGCAGAATTGGACCATTCGAGTCCATGCCGACCGGGTAAACCTGGATTTCTCCAAGTAAACTGAGGCGTGGTTTGTAGCACATCTCCCGAACGGTGGTGATTCTGACGACATAATACTTGTGGTTTCAACCTGAATTGTTTTAGGTTTTATTTTAGAGATACAGCGCGGAAGCAGGCCCTTCGGCCCAGCGAGTCCCTGCCGACCAGCAATCGCACTTTACTACACACTAGGGACAATTTACAACTATAACTTTTTTTTCTTTTGCTCTGGAACGTTGGAGGTTGAGGAGTGACCTGATTGTTTCTAACATTATGAGAGGTATAGCTAGGGTAGACAGTCACTATTTTTGTCACAGGGTGAAACATAGAAACAAGAAACTGTAGATGCCGGTTTACAAAAAAAGACACAAAGTGTTGGAGTAACTCAACAGGTCAGGCAGCATCTCTGAAATACATGGATGGGTGATGCTATGGTTGGGACCCTTAAGGTCATAAAATCAAAAGATCATAAGTGATAGGAGTAGAATTAGGCCATTCGGCCCATCAAGTCTACTCCGCCAGTCAATCGTGGCTGATCTATTTCTCCCTCCTAACCCTATTCTCCTGCCTTTTCCCCATAACCTCTGTCGCCCTTCTTCGGACTGGTTCAGAATGAGACATCACCCATCCATGTTCTCCAGAGAAGTTGTCTGACCCGCTGAGTTACTCCAGAATTTTGTGTCTTTCCTTTTTAAAGTGCGAATTCACCTCAAATTTGGCTTCAAAATCCTGGGCCCCTCAGTCTCACCCAAGAATCTTTCTCTTTTAACCAACACAATCGAAAATGTCTGATGAAGGCTCTCGACCTGAAACATCACCCATTCATTCTCTCCAGAGATGCTGCCTGTCCTGCTGAGTTACTCCAGCATTTTGTGTCTATCTACAAAAATATATTAGCCTCAACCTGCCCATTCACCCCCTCACTGCTGGTTGGTTCTTGTTGAGTGGGAATCACTTGTTTTGTTGTCCACACAAGATAGATACTACACTGTCAACGATAGATACAATAGACAATAGTTGCAGGAGTAGGCCATTCAGCCCTTCGAGTTAGCATCGCCATTCAATGTGAACATGGCTGATCATCTGATGGCTGATTCTGCTCTGACTTGAAGCAGCACTGGTAAAGGTAAATCACAAAACCTGGTCTATTGTCTTTCAATGGGTCAGACAGCTCCAAGGATGAAATGGCCAGGTGATGTTTCAGGTCAAGACCCTATCTGTCCCACCACGGATGCTGCTTGGCCTGTGAGTTACCTCAGCACATTGTGTTTTACTAAAGATTGCAGCATCTGCAGTTCCTTGTGTCATCATTGCTAAGAGGTTTTGCTGTTCAATTTAGGCGGTCAGGAGGCCTTGTTACAGTTGTATAAGATGTCGGTGAGGCCGCATCTAGAGTATTGTGTTCAGTTCTGGGTACCACGTTATAAGAAAGATGTTGTCAAGCTGGAAAGAGTACAACAAAGTATGTAGGTAGGGACTGCAGATGCTGGAAGATAGACACAAAAAGCTGGAGTAACTCAGTGGGACAGGCAGCATCTCTGGGGAGAAGGAATGGGTGACGTTTCAGGTCAAGACCCTTCTTCAGACTGAAAGTCACAGGTAAGGAAAATGAGAGATAGTAGAGATGATGTGGTGAGATACAGAACAATGAATGAAAGATATGCAATAACGTAACGATGACAAAGGAAACAGGCCATTGTTAGCTGTTTATTGGGTGAAAATGAGAAGCTAGTGTGACTTGGGAGGGGGAGGGATGCAGAGAGGGAATGCCCAGGTAACTTGAAGTTAGAAAAATCAATATTCATACCACTGGGCTGTAAGTTTACAGAGATTTACAAGGATGTTGTCCGGACTGGAGGGTCTGAGCCAAAGGGACGGGTTGAGGAGGCTGGGACTGTATTCTTTGAAGAGCAGGGGAATGTGGGGTAATCTTATTGAGGTGTATACAATCATGAGAGGAATAGATTGGGTAGATTCACATAATCTCTTGTCCAGAGTAGGTGAATCGAGGACCAGAGAACATTGGTTTAATGTGAAGGGAAAAAGATTTAATTGGAATCTAAGGGGTAACATTTTCACACAAAAAATGGTGGGTGTATGGAACAAGCTGCCAGAGGAGGTAGTTGAGGCTGGGACTATACCAACGTTTAAGAAACCGTTAGACAGGTACATGGATAGGACTGGTTTGGAGGGATATGGACCAAGCGCAGGCAGGTGGGACTAGTGTAGCAGAGGCCAGGCACGGAATTCGCTATCAAAATATGGAGGGGACAGGGGGGACACAATTTTTTGGCAACCGCGCGCGCATGCGCACACTCACACACACATGCGCGAAGCTTTGGAGGCTCAATCAAGCGCTAAATGCAGCTCAACTCTGCCTGTCTCGCTGGGTTAACCTACAGCCCAGCCTGGACTGACAGGACACCAGCGCTGCTTCTCCACGCTGGCCATATTTCCCGCAAGCCCAGGCAGGTTCACCTGGCGGGACAGGCAGAGTTGAGCTGGGTTTAGCGCTGCTTCTCTGCGCTGGCTGTGGGCCTGGGGGTACAGCTCCCATCCGACTCCTGACATCTCTGGCCACCCATGGGGGGGGGGTGCACTCGGTTGGGGACGGAACAGCGCAGGAGAGCCCGGGATCGATCCTGGCTGCGGATGGGGGGGCTGGTCTGTGCTGTGTCTCCCTCCTCCAATCACCGCGCTCTATCCTCAGTCCTTCCCCCCCCACTCCTCCCTCCTCCAACGATCGCGCTGAATCATCATGTCCCGCCCCCATTGCCTGCTGACCGATGTCTCTCTCGTCCAATCGGCACCCTCGATCAGCAGTCCTACCCCCACTGTCTCACGGAAAGCGGAGATTTCACCGGATTTTAAAATCCGGATAACAAGACCTTGGGGGGATGTCCCCCACCTCTCAAAACAGAGGGGGGACGTTTCCTCCCTGCCCCCCCCCCGGTTTTCTTCCCCTGGCTAAGGCATGTTGGCCGGCGTGGGCAAGTTGGGCCAAAGGGCCTGTTTCCACACTGTATCACTCTATGACTCTCTGCCGAAGCCGTTCTGAATAGCAAACCTATTTACTAGGTGTGATTTAACATATCGTTTATCTGATGCGAGGAGGCTTCCCTTTGGTATCTGCGCAGTTTCCGTGTTTGATTGGTAATTATGTTATACTGTAATATTCGACATGTCAGCTGGGGACATATTTCATATGCAAATGCCTCATAATATTCACGGCAGCTGTGCGCAATTTTTCAACTTAAGAGGCCCCTCAGTTTTATGCAGAACTCTATTTGAAATAAGAAGTGGTAATCGATATTAGGCTTTTTCATTTTGAGGTTTGTAAATTATGTAAATGCGATGCTTGACTCTTGCAATTTAAGTGAATTATCAAGTCCTGAACTGCTCGAAAGAAAACTATAATATACAACAGAAAAGCCATTTGCCCAGTATGTTGGGTACAGACTCCTAGTAAATCTTCTGCTCTGTATAAACAGAGGAGAGATTCTTTCATTAAACTTTATTTTAATGCCTCTTATACTTGATGTGTTTCATTTTGAAACCTTACATCTATATTTTAGCCGAGGAGAATGATTGGCCCAAAGGAGACAAGATCATAAAAGAAACCCTGTGGTTAACAGGAACACGACTGCCTGAAGTAAAGGCGGTCACGGTGGCGCAGCGGTAGAGTTGCTGCCTTACAGCGCTTGCAGCGCCGGAGACCCAGGTTCGATCCCGACTACGGGTTCTGCCTGTACGGAGTTTGTACGTTCTCCCCGTGACCTCATGGGATATTTACGAGATCTTCGGTTCCCTCCCACACTCCAAAGACATACAGGTTTGTAGGTAAATTGGCTTGTTAAATGTAAAAAAATTGTCCCTAGTGTGTGTAATATGCGGGGATCGCTGGCCAGTGCGGCCCCGATGGGCCGAAGGGCCTGGTTCCACGCTGTATCTCTAAACTAAACTAAACTAAACTGCCTGAAATAATTGGAAGAAAATGCAATATATAAAGCAGTTTGCATTGTCAGCAATGACAACTGCCCAGCTGCTATCAGGCAACTGAACCATCCTACCACAACTAGAGAGCAGTCCTGAACTACTATCTACCTCATTTGGTGACTATCCTTAATTGGACTTTGCTGGCCTTACCTAGCACTAAACGTCACTCCCTTATCATATATCTCTACACTGTAAATGGCTTGATTGTAATCATGTATTATCTTTCCGCTGACTGGTTAGCATGCAACAAAATATTTTCACTGTACCTCGGTACGAGTGACAATAAACTAAACTGAACTAAACTACTTACAGAAACTTCAAAAGTATATTCAGTTTATTGGGAAAATCTTCAAGCTGAGGGGAGCTATTTCCTACTTTGTACTGCAAAGATAGGCACAAAATGCTGGAGTAACTCAACAGGGTAGGCAGTAGGGGCAGTCACGGTGGTGCAACGGTAGAGTTGCTGTCTCACAGCGAATGCAGCGCCGGAGACCTGGGTTTGATCCAGATTACGGGTGCTGTCTGTACGGAGTTTGTACGTTCTTCTCCCCGTGATTTCTCTTGAGATCTTCGGGTTCCTCCCACATTCCAAAGACGTACAGGTTCGTAGGTCAATTGGCTTGGTAAATGTAAAAATTGTCCCGAGTGGGTGTAGGATAGTGTTAATGGGTGGGGATCGCTGGTCGGCGCGGACTCAGTGGGCTGAAGGGCCTGTTTCCGTGCTGTATCTCTGAACTAAACTAAACTAAACTAAGCATCTCTGGATAGAAGGAATGGGTGAGGTTTCGGGTTGAGACCCTTCTTCAGACTGAAAGTCAGGGGAGAGGGAGTCTAGAGATATGGAAGGGTAAGGTGTCAATATGACAGATCAAAGCAGATGGTGATAAGGAAATGTAGAATGGTTCATTGTTAACTGAGGGGAAGGTGACAATGAGGCATCCGAGAAGTAATATTTAATCAGGAGGACAGTAGAACTAGTCAGAGAACTAGGGTGGGGGAGGGATGTAGAGAGAGGAAAAGGGTTACATGGTAGACACACAATGCTGGAGTAACCCAATGGGTTGGTCAGCATCTCCAGAGAGAAGGAATGGGTGACGTTTCAGGTCAAGACCCTTGTTCAGACTGACGTTAGAGAGGTTAAGCTAGATTAGCAAGTTTGCTGATGATACAAAAGTGGGTGGTTTTGCAGATAGTGAAGATGGGCGTGAAAAATTGCAGCAGGATCTGGATCGTTTGGCCAGGTGGGCTGACGAATGGTTGATGGAATTTAATAGAGAAATGTGAGGTGTTGTATTTTGGTAAGTCTAACATGGGCAGGACCTATATAGTGAATGGTAGGCCTCTGGGGAGTGTTGTAGAGCAGAGGGATCTAGGAGTGCAGGGGAATGGTTCCTTGAAGGTAGATAAGGTAGTCAAAAAGGCATGTTGCAATTGTATAAGATGTTGGTGAGGCCACATTTAGAGTATTGTGTTCAGTTTTGGGCACCGTGTTATAGGAAAGATATTGTCAAGCTTGTAAGGGTTCAGGGAAGATTGACGAGGATGTTGCCAGGACTAGATGGTCTGAGCTATAGGGAGAGGTTGAGTAGGCTGGGTTCTCTATTCCTTGGAGCACAGGAGGATGAATGGTGATCTTATAGAGGTGTATAAAATCATGAGACGAATATATCGGGTAGATGCACTGAATCTCTAGCCCAGAGTGGGGGAATCGCGGATCAGAGGACATAGGTTTAAGGGGAAGGGGAAAAGATTTAATAGGAATCTGAGGGGTAACTTTTTCACACAAAGGGTGGTGGATGTATGGAACGAGCTGCCAGAGGAGGTCGTTGAGGCTGGGACTACCCCAACATTTAAGAAACATTTAGACAGGTACATGGATTGGACAGGTGTGGAGGGATATGGACCAAGCACAGGCAGGTGGGACTAGTGTAGCTGGAACATTGTTGGCCGGTGTGGGCAAGTTGGGCTGAAGGGCCTGTTTCCACGCTGTATCATTCTATGACTCTATGACTCTAAAGAAATCAGTATTCATACAACTGGGTTGTGAGCTGTCCAAGCGAGATATGAGGTGCTGTTCCTTCAATTCGAAATGTGAGCATGTAAACGAGAATGTGTTGGTCATTCCTGGGGCAGTTTAAGCGACAACATAGAACTTTTATCTGCAATGTGGTTTCCCTGCTCTATCTGATACTTGACGTTTTATTCAATTTCTGTCTAATTTCCTCTTCCATAAGCTGAAATAGGGATTTATAGCAATCATTTCACATTTTTATAACTAGGCGTGTGAGGGGAACGTTACAGATCCAAAGGACGTTCATTGTAGCCAAGGAGTAATAATCCATAATCTAATGGCACAAGGACGTGTGTTTGAAAACTATCATGAGGAATTTGAAATATTTAATCTAAGGTAAATTAAATTGGCCTCGGTAAAATTTCTCCCCTGTGGAGGGAGTGGGTGGGAAAGTGAGGGAACATAGAACTAAGGTTGAAACAAAGAACTGCAGATGCTGGTGTATTGGAAAGGACACAAAGAGCTGGAGTAACTCAGCGGGTCAGGCTGCATCGCTAGGTGATGTTTCGGGTGGGGAAGAAGGGTCACCTGTCCATGTTCCCCAGACGTGCAGCTGGCAACCCACTGAGTTACTCCAGTCCTTTACATCCTCTTTTTTAAACATATAATTAGTTGGGTGATCAATAGTCAGTGTGGACTCGGTGGGCAAAGGGCCTACTTTCATGCTGTACTTCTAATCTAAGCTCAACTAAAATCCACGCAGTCGCTTGTAGAACGCAGAAACTCCGGACTGCACCCGAGGTCAGGATCGAACCTGCGTCTCTGGTGCCGTGAGGCTCCACTTCACAGGAATGAGTCGTTAACCTATGTGTTTAAGAAGGAGCTGCAGATGCTGGGAAATCGAAGGTACACAAAAAAAACTGCAGAAACTCAGCGGGTGCAGCAGCATCTATGGAGCGAAGGAATTCCTTCGCTCCATAGATGCTGCTGCACCCGCTGAGTTTCTCCAGCTTTTTTGTGCACCGTCTTTAACCTATGATGAGTGTTTGTCGGCACTGGGCCTGTACTCGCTGGAGTTTAGAAGAATGAGGGGGGGGGGACCACATTGAAACTTCCAGAATAGTGAAAGTCCTGAATAGAATGGATGTGGAGAAGGTGTTTCCACTAGTGGGCGAGTCTCGGACTAGAGGTCATAGCCTCAAGATTAAAGGGCGTTCTTTTAGGAAGGAGATGAGGTGAAACATCTTGAGTCAGAGGGTAGTGAATCTGTGGAATTATTTGCCACAGAAGGCTGTGGAGGCCATCAATGGATCATTTTAAGGCAGAGATAGATGGATTCATGAATTTGATTGGTGTCAAGGGTTATACGGAGAAGGTTTGGAAAGAGAGATAGATCAGCCAGGATTGAATGGCGGAGTAGACTTGATGGGCCAAATGGCCTAATTCTGCCCCTATCAAGTATGATCTTATGATAGAAATGTGCTGGTCTTACTTTTTCAGGCTTGTATTTGATTTGAGAACTATGGTTACATGGTTGACCTTTAACTGGCCTTAGGGATCGGCGAGCAAAGCATTTAGTTCAATTGGCCATGCTCTTGAACCATTTAAATATGGGATGGAATCTTAAATCTGGTCTCTTGTTGTTGCTTCATCAACCTACTGAAATAAATCTTCACAATTCGACATCTCAAACCCATCTTCGAATGTTAAAGCATTGTTCTATTAGTGTACCTGATGTGCCCTAAGGGTGTTGTAGCCGGAATACTGACCAGCATTTATTTCCTTTCGTTTCTTGCTGAATTATACAATGAACTGGAGACAAGATTCACAGTTTTTGCAAGAGGATTAATAAATAGAACAGTACATTTATAGGTACACATAAAATGCTGGAGTAACTCAGCGGGTGAGGCAGCATCTCTGGGGAGAAGGAATGGGCGACGTTTCGGGTCGAGACCTTTCTTCAGACTGATATTTATTTTTGTAGAGTTTATATTCTTTGGCAGGGTCGGATTTACCTATAAACTAGACAAGCTTAAGCTTAGGGCCTCGAGGTCTAGGAGGGCCTCTGGCCAAGGCAGGACAACTACCGTTCAACTCTGGGTGGGCCCCCCTCTCTCTCTCTCTCTTCATCTCCCCCCCACTATCCGTGTCCGGGCCGCCGGGCTCCGCTCGCTCCTCATCCGCCGGCACGGCAGGCCGCATTCCACATGCACATTGCTGCAGCCTGCACGTCCTCCCCCTGCACATGCGCACAATCACGGCCAGCACATCATCGGCCGCCCTGCGCATGCGCACTGCAACGGTAACTGGTCGGCGCTGGGCACTTTCTCCCTCGCTTTGAATTGTGGGAGATTTGGCCGCCATTGGCTGTTCAGTTGCTGCCTCGTCGCCAGCACTGAAAACCAACACGAAGGGGGCCTCACAAGTGGAACAGCTTAGGGCCTCTCTTCATCTAAATCCGGCCCTGTTCTTTGTGAAGGTTCTAAAAAACAGGGAGTGCAGAGGTTTAGTTTAGTTTAGTTTAGTTCAGTTTACAGATACAGCTCAGAAACAGGCCCTTCGGCCCACCGATGTCCGCGCTGACCAGCGATTCACGCACACTAACACACTCCGACACACACTAGGGACAATTTACCGTGTGTGGACGTGGCGTCGAAGGACGAGAAGCCAAAGCGAAGAAGTGGAAGCCAAATAACTGAATGGAAACAACGCGGGAAAGCCAAATAACAGAAAGGGCGCAACGCCGAAAAGCCCACTAACCGAACAGACGCGGTATCGAAAGCCAAATAACCGAACGGACACAATGCCGAAAAGCCAAATAACCGAACAGGCGGGAAGCCTAAAGCCAAATAACCGAAAGGCGCAAGGCCGAAAAGCCAAACAACGCACATGATGTTGCGGTGGGCGGGACTTGTCCGCGATTGGTTCAGACCCCCTTCAGACTCAGTCTTCGGGTCTGAAGAAGGGTCTCGACCGGAAACGTCACCCATTCCTTCTCTCCAGAGATGCTGCCTGTTCCGCTGAGTTACTCCAGTTTTTTGTCTCCATCCTCGGTTAAAACCAGCATTCCTTCCAACACAACAGTCACACCAAACTAATTGTCCAGGTTGGCTTGCTGAATATTGCATTAGACATGGTCAGAAGAAAGGGGAGTTTATATACATGTATATATTGCCTCTTTTATGCATATTCGGGAAAAAAATTAAACATGTGGCAAATTGGGATGTAATGTTAAAATTGTACAAGGCATTGGTGAGGCCAATTCTGGAGTATGGTGTACAATTTTGGTCGCCTAATTATAGGAAGGATGTCAACAAAATAGAGAGAGTACAGAGGAGATTTACTAGAATGTTGCCTGGGTTTCAGCAACTAAGTTACAGAGAAAGGTTAAACAAGTTAGGGCTTTATTCTTTGGAGCGTAGAAGGTTAAGGGGGGACTTGATAGAGGTTTTTAAAATGATAAGAGGGATAGACAGAGTTGACGTGGAAAAGCTTTTCCCACTGAGAGTAGGGAAGATTCAAACAAGGGGACATGACTTGAGAATTAAGGGACTGAAGTTTAGGGGTAACATGAGGGGGAACTTCTTTACTCAGAGAGTGGTGGCTGTGTGGAATGAGCTTCCAGTGAAGGTGGTGGAGGCAGGTTCGTTTTTATCATTTAAAAATAAATTGGATAGTTATATGGACGGGAAGGGAATGGAAGGTTATGGTCTGAGCGCAGGTATATGGGACTAGGGGAGAATATGTGTTCGGCACAGACTAGAAGGGTCGAGATGGCCTGTTTCCGTGCTGTAAATTGTTATATGGTTTTATATGGTTAAATATGTTATTGCTGCCTTTATGTCAGGGAAGGGGGAAAGTTGCAGTTGAATAATTTGCAATTTCTATTTCATTCTTTTCCAATACCACGTCGCTCGGCTATCTTTCACTCGTGCTCATGTGATAGATTTCAAGATGCTCAAATGATCTTCTAATGCGGTCATTGTTCCGAGTGCCAAATCCCTTCAGCTGTACCTGCAACTGAAGATACGGGTGGATTAGTAGACCTTGAAGAGGCATTGACACTTTGTTTTTATGTAGAGGGGTAATAGAGGCAAGGTGCGTAATTTGAGAGTAATGTATCGTCTGCGGGGGGAAAAAAAAGTACGACTTACTAGACACCTCTGGTAAAATGGCACTGTTAAAATGCACCATGTCCAAAAAAGCAAATGAGCTGCAAATAAACCGAATAAATACAGATTATCTGGTGTTTGTTGTGTGCGTTACGCAGGCATACGGGCGGCGTTACTGTGTTGAAACAATGAATAAAACGTGCCTCTTGTTGTTTGGGGGGGGGGGGGGGGGGGGGGGGTGGGAGATAAAAATGTTTGTTGTTATGCACACTTGTAACCGGCCCACCAGGGAATTTGTGTTCCCCTCCCCCCAAGTGATTTACTATGACTGCCAGTGCCCTGGGCCGTCTGCCGGGGGTGGGGTGAATTACCTGGTGTGGGTGTCAGGGGGTGAATCTCTCCGTGTTTGGGTCGGGGTGGGGGGGGGTGGGGTGGGATGGGTGGGGGGGGGGGGGGGGGGGGTGAATCACACCGTGAGTGGGTCGGGGTCCAGTGGGGAAAATGACCCCCACCCTCCCGTCTCCAACGGCCAGTGATGTGAAGGACGTTGATGTCTGGACCAATTGCTGAAAAGTCCCGCTCCCCGGCGACGTCATGTCCGTTAGTTGGCTTTTCTGCGTTGCGTCCGTTCCGTTAGTTGGTTTTGAGGCGTCCCACCCTATTGGTTACTTGGCTTTTCGGCATAGAACGTCCGTTCGGTTATTTGGCTTTTCGGCATCGCATCAGTTTGGTTATTTGGCTTCCACTTCTTCGCTTCAGCTTCTCGTACTTCCACGCCACGTCCGGCTACCCAATTTACACTGATACCAAGCCAACTAACCTAGAAACCTGTATGTCTTTAGAGTGTGGGAGATAAGTGAAGATCTCAGAGCCAACCCACGCAGGTCACGGGGAGAACGTACAAACTCCGCACAGACAGCACCCGTAGTCAGGATTGAACCCGGGTCTCTGAAGCTGTAAGGGAGTAGTTCTACCACTGTGCTGACTAAGTTTAGATTAGATTAATTTATTATGATCACAATGTGCTAGCAGGCAATACTAGCATGCCAGCACATTTTTACGTAGAGGTACAGGTCCACCACCAATTTTCCGGCTGCTTTAGGTCTCGGCACTTACCGGATTATCTGTTTTGTGGGACCAACAGAGGTCTGGGCTTCTGAGAGGAGTCCAACGTTACTGGAACAGTTGGACTCTGGTTCTCTGAGGGGCCGAGATACCGACCCGCAAAGTCGGCCTCGGAAGTCGGCCGTGAGAACGGATCGCAGGCTCTGGCCAGGCCGGAGTTCCAGAGCCCCGGCTGCAGGAGGCAAATCCGACCCACCGATCAGTCGCGGAAGTCCCGATGAGGTCGAGATCGGCCGCCACGCCCGGCCTAGGCGCCACATTTTTGGGGGGACTTCCAGAGGGGATTTCAAGTACGTTCTAGTAATTTAGTCCGGATCAAAGCAGGTGCCGGACTAACAGTTGCCAGAAAATCGATGGTGGACCTGTACAGTGAATTAAGATTTCAGGTCAAAGTTCGTTTGTCAGAAGTACATGGAGTCCAGTCCATCCTGTAGAATACAATATCTGGGGCTTTATTGAATGGATGATTTAGTTACATAGGGGATTAAAGAGAAACCAGAGTTCATAAATTCATGTTCATAAGCCGAATTAGGCCATTCGGCCCATCAAGTCTACTCCGCCATTCAACCATTCTTCTGAATTCTCCCCATAACCCCCGACACACGTACTAATCAAGAATCTATCTATCGGGTATCTCTGCCTTAAAAATATCCATTGACTTGGCCTCCACACCATTCTGTGACAAAGAATTCCGTAGATTCACCACCCTCTGTATTAAGAAATTCCTCCTCATCTCCTTCCTTAAATAACGTATTTTAATTCTGAGGCTATGACCTCCGTTCCTAGACTCTCCCACTAATGAAAACATCCTCTCCACATCTGCTCTATCCAGGCCTTTCACGATTCGGCAAGTTTCAATGAGGTGATGAAATAGCTCGGAGTTCCTTGCAAGAGAGATATTGGAAAATAGTTACATTGATAAGAATCACTGATTGCAACAGAAAACCAATGAGTTTGGTAAACGGAGAGAGAATCGTAGTGCAATACCACAGGAAGGAAAGAACATAATTGACTAGCGATCACTGCAGAATTAGTTCTGCTTCTCATTATCAATTTAGCTTGCATCTCTCACACTAAATTATAATCTTCTACTAAACATGTAAATTAAATTGCTACCTTAGAAGTAGATTATTGACTGGACTAAATTATAATTATAAATTATAAATAGCCAGTTGGCAATAATGATTGCTAAAATAAAATAAATTAAGTTTTGACGAACTGTTTAACATTTGTTATTTCAAGGGACGTGGCACCTTGCTAACAATAAACAGCATATATTGTTCATCCCTAATTGTTCCTGAAGTTAGGAGGCAGCTACGATTCAATCCCATTACTGAGCCTGGAGACACATACTGTAGAGTACAGAAAAGATACAAATGAGAGACACAAGAAACTGCAGATGCTGGAATCTTGAGGGAAGTGCAAAGTACTGGAGGAACTCAGCGGGTCAGGCAGCATCTGCGGAGGGAATGAACAGACGATGTTTTGGTTCGGGGTCTTTCTGCGGACTGGTGGATGCCTATTTGGTTGCCTACTTGGAAAAAGTCCTCCTCTCTCTGATGAGAGTTCTGTGAGACCCTCTCTCACTGCTCCCCTCACTGATCCCAGCTGCTGAATCATTCCCTCTGCCAACATTGCCTGGGACTTTAGAGATACAGTTGGAAGCAGTCCCTTCGGCCCACCGAGTCCCTGCTGACCAGCAACCCCCGCACACTAAAACTATCCTACACCCGAGGGACATATTAAAAAAAAAACGTACCTCAGCCAATGAACCTACTAACTTGTACATCTTTAGAGTGTGGTAGAAAACCCACGCGGTCCCAGAGAGAACGGACAAACTCTGTACAGACAGAACCCGTGGTCAGGATTGAACCCGGGTCTCTGGCACTGTAAGGCAGCAACTCTACCGCTGCACCACCGGGTAGCCCCTTAGCCACTGAGTTCCTCCAGCACTTTGTGTTTTGTTTTGTTATAGATCGTAGTTCCCCTGAAAGACATCAGTGAACAAGAGGTTTTATTTTCCATGACAATCCAGTAGATTCAAACTCTGAAGAAGGATCACCACCAGAATCGGCACCCATTCCTTCTCGCCAGAGATGTTTCAAGATTCAAGATTCAAGATACATTTAATTGTCACATGTGCCAGATGGCACAGTTCAATTCAATTCAACTTTAATGTCATCGCACAAATACAAGTATGAGTACAACGAAATGCAGTTTTGCGTCAGTCCGTAGTAGTTGTGCATAAAGAAATTTAAAAAAAAATAGAAAATAGAAAGAGAGAAGATACAGAATAATCAAAAAATACAGAATAATTAAACAATGGAAGCAGGTGGTCAGGATACTCTCTATGGTACAGCGATAAAAGTTGGTCAGGATCCGGGGGGACAGGTGGGCTTTCTTGAGCCTCCTCAGGAAGTAAAGGCGCTGCTGTGCCTTTTTGATCAGCTTGGAGGTGTTGAGGGGCCAGGACAAATCCTCCGAGATATGTACTCCGAGGAATTTATAGCTGGAGATGCGCTCCACCCCAGTCCCGTTTATATGGATGGGGGTATGACTGCCTCCTCTGGTCTGCCTGAAGTCAACAATAATCTCCTTCGTCTTTTTGGAGTTGAGGACGAGGTTATTGTTGGCACACCAGGCTGTCAGGTGCTGGATCTCCTCCCTGTAGGCTGACTCATCGTTGTCGCTGATCAGTCCTACTACCGTGGTATCGTCAGCAAACTTAATAATGGCGTTGGATCCGTACTTTGGGATGCAGTCGTGGGTGAAGAGGGAGTAGAGGAGAGGGCTGAGCACACAGCCCTGTGGCACTCCGGTGTTCAGTGTTATAGTGGAGGAGGTGAGGTTATTGACCCTAACAGACTGTGGTCTGTTAGTGAGGAAGTCCAGTGTCCAGTTGCAGAGGGAGGTGGAGATGCCAAGTCCGCTGAGTTTGGTGATCAAGCTGGCGGGGATGACGGTGTTAAAGGCAGAGCTGAAATCAATGAACAGCAGCCTGATGTAGGAGTTGTTGTAGTCCAGGTGGGTCAGGGCAGAGTGTAGGGCCGCCGATATGGCGTCCTCTGTAGACCTGTTGGTCCGGTAGGCAAACTGATGGGGGTCCAGTGTGGGGGGGGGAGGCAGGCTTTGAGGTGAGCCAAGATCAGCCGCTCAAAGCACTTTGCAAGGACAGGGGTGAGTGCCACTGGGCGGAAATCGTTGAGACTCCCTGTAGCTGAGTGTTTGGGCACTGGCACGATGGTTGATGTCTTGAGGCAATTGGGGACAACACCCTGGGCCAGTGAGAGATTGAAAATGTCGGCGAGGACTGGGGATAGTTGTCCAGCACATGCCCTAAGCACCCGGCCAGGGATGCCATCGGGGCCGTGAAATGAAATTCCCATACAGCCATACAATAAAAAAAATAAAGAACACACACTGTAGAATTTGACATAAAACGTCCCCACACAGCAGAATCAAAGTTTCCCACTGTGTGGGAAGGCCTGTCCTGCTAAATTACTCCAGCATTTTGTGTCTATCTTAGATTCAAGGGAATCTTGATTGAGTCCAGTTAACTTTCTTAGTTATCTATGGGGAGATTTTCCTTCATGTTTTTATTTCTCAGTGGAAAAGCCTTAAATGTTTACCACCTCTTGGAATCATGGATTCATAGAGAGGGACAGCACTGAAAAGGGCCCTTCAGCCCATCGAGTCCTCAACAACCCCACTTATTAATACTAATTCTACATTCATTCCATTTTTTTATTATCCTCACCTTCTCATCAACTCCCCCAGTTTCTACACCTCACCCACACAATGCCATAGAGTGGTACATTGTGGAAACAGGCCCTTCGGCCCAACTTGCCCACACCGCCCAACATGTCCCATCTACACTAGTCCCACCTGCCTGCGTTTGGCACATGTACCCTCTATACCTGTCCTATCCATGTACCTGTCTAAATGTTTCGTAAACATTGGGATAGTTCTTGCCTCAACTATCTCCTCCGGCAGCTCGTTCCATACGCCCATCACCCTCTGTATGAAAAATTACCCCTCAGATCCCTATTAAATCTTTTCCCCCTCACCTTAAACCGATGCACTTTGGCCCTACTCTGGGCAAGAGTATTTACCCAAGTGCATTTACCCAATCTATTCCGCTCATTAATTTTTATACATCTCTATAACATCACCCTCTCATCCTCCTGCTCTATTCCCTGGAATAGAGTCCTTGCCTGCTAAACCATAATTTGAAAACTCCAATCATTAACCCAACCAGCCTGCCCGTCTTTGGATCCTGCCATGAAACCCACCTGATCAAAGGAAGAACATGCAAACTTCACACAGACAGCACCAGAGGTCAGGGTTGATCCCAGGTCGCGGGCACTGTGAGGCAGCAGCTCCACTATCTGTTCAACTGTGCCACCCACTGTTCATCTGGGGTACTGCAGGCCCTTTCAATCTCCTTTGGCAATGTTGATTACTTCACATCATGAGAGGCATTTCCGACAAGAGTCCAGGATTGAATGGATTGCCCTGGGGGAAACACAGAGTGTTGAACCTACATTAGCTGAAAATTAGAAGAATGAGAGGTGATTATTTTTTAGGTAGACACAAAAAAATGAATGGGTGACATTTCGGGTCGAGACATTCTTGCCATAGAGGGAGTGCAGAGAAGGTTCATCAGACTGATTCCTGGGATGTCAGGACTTTCATAAGAAGAAAGACTGGATAGACTCGGTTTGTACTCGCTAGAGTTTAGAAGATTGAGGAGGGATCTTATAGAAACTTACAAAATTCTTAAGGGGTTGGACAGGCTAGATGCAGGAAGATTATTCCCGATGTTGGAGAAGTCCAGAACAAGGGGTCACAGTTTAAGGCCAAGGGGGAAGTCTTTTAGGACCGAGATGAGAAAAACATTTTTCACACAGAGAGTGGTGAATCTGTGGAATTCTCTGCCACAGAAGGTAGTTGAGGCCAGTTCATTGGCTATATTTAAGAGGGAGTTAGATGTGGCCTTTGTGGCTAAAGGGATCAGGGGGTATGGAGAGAAAGCAGGTACAGGATACTGAGTTGGATGATCAGCCATGGTCATATTGAATGGCAGTGCAGGCTTAAAGGGCCGAATGGCCTACTCCTGCACCTATTTTCTATGTTTCTATGTTTCAATGAGACCCTTCTTCAGACTCGCGAAACGTCACCCATTCCTTCTCTCCAGAGATGCTGCCTGTTCCGCTGTGTTACTCCAGCTTTTTGTGTCAACCTTTGATTTAAACCAGCATCTGCAGTTCTTTCCTACATATGATTATTTTTTAGTTTAGTTTAGAGATACAGCGCGGAAACAGGCCCTTCGGCCCACGGAGTCCGCGCTGACCAGTGATCCCCCCGTACACTAATACTATGCTACACACTGGGAACAATTTACAATTTATAGAAGCCAATTAGCCTACAAACCTGCACGCCTGTGGAATGTGGGAGGAAACTGGAGCACCTGGAGAAAACCCACATGGTCACAGGTAGAACATACAAACTCCGTACAGACAAGCACCCGTCGTCAGGATCGAACCCGGGTCTCCGGCGCTGTAAGGCAGCAACTCTACTGCTGCGCCACTGAGCTGCCCTGAAATGTTCTTCACATTTTCGTTCTTTGATCTGTCAATTATGAAGATTTCCTGTTTTTGTATCTGCGCTCATTTCCCAAGGCATCTGCCATCCTTTTAGTCTTACTTCGGTTACATATACTGCCATGAATTAATCATTTGACATGTCTGTTTGTGGATTTATCTAGCGGGCGAGATGTTTAACAGCTTGATATGGCATTAACGGCAGTTCAGTCGGTGGCGGTTTTTGTCTCCGATCTTGAATAGTTCAAGTTCAAGTTACATTTATTGTCACCCCACTCCAGAGATTTCATCATAAAAAAATAAGCTTACATCCCATGCTGTGCGAAGTGAGTGCTGCATTGACGAAAGTGCCTTCTTTAGAATGAGATGTGGGTTTTTCACTCCGAGGGTGGTGGACACACGGAATGAGCTGCCTGAGACTTTAACCTTGATACTTTAGAGATGTAACATGGAAGCAGGCCCTTCAGCCCACACCAACCAGCAAGCATCCCATGCCCCAGAGAGCAGTGCTGAACAACTAGCTGCCGTATTGGTGGCCCTGGGACTATCGTACTTTGCTTGCTTTACCTTGCACTAAACGTTATTGTGTAAGAAAGAACTGCAGCTGCCTGTTTAAATCGAAGGTAGGCACAAAGCACTAGAGTAACTCAGCGGGTGAGGCAGCATTTCTGGAGAGAAGGAATGGGTGACATTTCGGGTCGTCTCAACCCGAAGCGTCACCCATTCCTTCTCTCCATAGATGCTGCCTCACCCGCTGATTTACTCCAGCATTATTTATGCGTCTACCCATATCATGTATCTACACACTGTAAATGGCATGATTGCTGCTGACTGGTTCGCACGCAACACCAGCTTTTCACTGCTTCGATACACGTGACAATAAACCAGACTAAGCACTGGCACTATCCTGCACACTATGGGATAATTTACAATTGGGAGATTTTTTTGGGTGGCGGGCAAGGTCACCAGAGGTTGCTGTTTAGGTCTTCTAAGTGGGACAGGGGCATTACAGCGCCAGAGACCCGGATTCGATCCTGACTACGGGTGCTGTCTTTACGGAGTTTGTCCGTTCGCCCTGTGACTGCGTGGGTTTTCTTTGGGTGCTCCAGTTTCTTCCCACAATCCAAAGACGTACAAGTTTGTAGGTTAATTGGCTTCTGTAAATTGTAAATTGTCCCTAGAGTGTGTGTGTGTGTGTGTGTGTGTGTGTGTGTGCGTGCGTGTGTGTGT
The DNA here is from genome assembly GCF_028641065.1 of Leucoraja erinaceus. Lineage (NCBI taxonomy): Eukaryota > Metazoa > Chordata > Chondrichthyes > Rajiformes > Rajidae > Leucoraja > Leucoraja erinaceus. Next base: position 74,374,674 of record NC_073383.1, on the reverse strand, counting down.
GTGTGTGTGTGTGTGTGTGTGTGTGTGTGTGTGTGTGTGTGTGTGTGTGTGTGTGTGTGTGTGTGTGTGTGTGTGTGTGTGTGCGTGTGTGTGTGTGTGTGTGATAGCGCCAGTGGACGGGATGATCGCTGGCCGGTGCGGACCCGGTGGGCCGAAGGACCTGTTCCGCGCTGTATCTCTAAAGTAAACAAAAAAACTAGACAGGCAAAATGGAGGGCTAAACAGGACCAATCAGTCAAGGATGCTCGAAGTACAATAATAAGGAAGCTTGAAGTAAAAGGTTTCAATTATCATTTCATGCCAGATAACACAATGGATGTTGAAGAAAGAACTGCAGATGCTGGAAAAATCGAAGGTAAACAAAAATGCTGGAGAAACTCAGCGGGTGAGGCAGCATCTATGGAGCGAAGGAAATAGGTGGCGTTTCGGGTCGAGACCTTTCTTAAGATTGATGTGGGGGGGTGGGTGGCGGGAAGAAGAAAGGAAGACACGGAGACAGTGGGCTGTGGGAGAGCTGGGAAGGGGAGGGGAAGAAAGGAGAAAGCAAGGACAACCTGAAATTGGAGAAGTCAATGTTCATACCGCTGGGGTGTAAACTACCCAAGCAAAATATGAGGCGCTGAAATATGGGTGTAAACATTGACCTCCAATTTCAGGTAGTCCTTGCTTTCTCCCTTTCATTATTCTGTAAGTTTCAATGAGGTCCCCCCTCAAACTTCTAAACTCCGGCAAGTAGAGAATCAGTACAGTCAAACGCTCATCATAGGCTAACCCATTCATTCCTGCGATCATTCTTGTAAACCTCCTCTGGACCCTCTCAAGAGCCACCACATCCTTCCTCAGATGAGGGGCCCAAATTTGCTCACGGTTACCACTGGTGTTGGTCTGACCTTGCTGGGCTTCTGGGGAGAAGGAAAGAGAATAGGGTTAGGAGGGAGAGATAGATCAGTCATGATTGAATGGAGCCGAATGGCCTAATACTGCTCCTATCACTTATGACCTTATAATCTCTGCAATGTGATCTCCCGACATCATGTAGCCTCACCATTCCATCTTCATTGAATAAAAAAATAACATTAATAAAACATGCAATAAAAACTGCATTCAGCATGCAAGATTATTAAACCATTAACAATAATGTGCTAAAATAAACTACACACATGTTTTTTGAATGAAAGTGGCAGTGGTAGATAAGAGTGGTTAAAAAAGCTTTCAGCACATTGGCCTTCATCAGTTAGAGTGTTGAACATAGAAGTCGGGAGGCCATGTTACAGTTACAGGCAGAAAGCTTGTAGGTTTGAGGTTATAGTCATGTGTTATACATAAGTGGGGGACATTTTAAGGGAGAAGGTGGGGAGATAGGCTGAACTGAATGAAAAGGAAGGGTGGTAGTGTAGATAGGGTCACAGTCATACAGTGTGGAAACAGGTCCTTCGGCCCAACTTGCCCACGCCGGCCAACATGCCCCATCTACACTAGTCCCACCTGCCTGCATTTGGCCCATATCCCTCTAAACCTATCCTACCCAGGTACCTGTTCAAATGTCTTGCAAATGTCGTGATAGTCCCTGATTCAACTCTCCCCACCGGCAGCTCGTTCCATACACCCACCAGACTTTGTGTATTAAAAGGTTTCCCCTCAGGTTTCTATTATATCTTTCCTCCCCCTCGCCTTAAACCTATGTCCTCTGGTTCTTGATTCCCCTCCTCTGGGTAAAAGACTCTGTGCATTTCGCCCGTCTATTCGCCTCCTGAACGTATACGCCTTTTGTGTTTCTGAGCATTATAAAATGTTCCAGGTGAGTTTAGTTGCGTTTAGTTCAGTTGAGAGATACAGTGCGGTAACAGGCCCTTCGGTCCACCGAGTCCGCACCGACCAGCGATCCCCACCCACTCCCACTATCCGACACACACAGGGACAATTTACAATTTACAGAAGCCAATTGAACCTACAAGCCTGCATGTCTTTGGAGTGCGGGATGAAACCGGATATCCCGGAGAAAACCCATGCATGTCACGGGGAGAACGTAGAGGCAGCACCCTGTAGTCGGGATCGAACCTGGGTCTCTGGCGCTGTAAGGCAGCAACTCTGTGCACCTGCTGTGCACACCGAGCTGCCGTTTCAGGTGAGGATAAGGCAGGCACAACTGTAAAGGTTAAGAGTGGCAATAGTGCACTGGAAGAAATACAAACAGATGCACGCAATAACAGTAATGAATAATTAAACAGTTACTTAAAGCCTGTGCACTTGATCATCCACAAGGGAGAGGGACCATATGGAATACATTTAAGAATACTTAAGAAAATGAGAGCAGAATAGGCCAGATGCATCTGAAATGCATCGCTGTTCATTAAATAAAGCAATAATGCAATAAAATCAGGATATAATTTCCAAGGGATTATTGGTCCATTTAGTTGGCCGTATATCAAACTTCAAGTAAATCGGATGTAGACAAAAATGCTGGAGAAACTCTGTGGGTGAGGCAGCATCTATGGAGCGAAGGAAATAGGCAACGTTTCGGGTCGAAATCCTTCTTCAGTACATTGGGAACTGCTTTTGTTTGTATTCTCCAGTTTAATTTATTGTCACGTGTACCGAGGTACTGTGAAAAGCTTCAGTTGCGTGCTAACCAGTCAGCGGAAAGGCAATCCATGATTACAATCGATCCATTTACAGTGGACAGATACATGTACAGATACAAGTGTCGGTAGAGCTGCTGCCTTCCAGCTCCAGAGACCCAGGTTCGATCCTGACTCCGGGAGCTTGTCTGCACGGAGTTAGTACGTTCTCCCCATGTGGGACGACAGATGGCGCAATGGGCTAAGTGTTCGTCTGGCGACCGGAAGGTAGCCGGTTCGAATCCCGCTTGGAGTGCATACTGTCGTTGTGTCCTTGGGGCAAGACACTTCACCCACCTTTGCCTGTGTGTAAATGTAATTTAATTATGTGAAGCACTTTGGGGTCAATGCAAGTTGACTAAAAATGTGCTATATAAATAAGATTATTATTATTATTATTATTATTATTATTACCTGCATGGGTTTACTCCGGGTGCTCCGGTTTCCTCCCCCACCCCAAAGACGTACAGGTTTGTCGGGTAATTGGCTTCTGTAAAAGTGTAAATTGTCCCAAGTGTGCGTAGGAAAGCATTAGTGTGATCGCTGGTCGGCGTGGACTCGGTGGGCCAAAGGGCCTGTTTCCGTACTGTATCTTTAAAACTAAAAGCATTATAAGAGAAGTCTATCAGTCTGATGGCAACAATTCCCAGTAAATGAAGTAAATGTCGGCTCTCATAAAGTCAGATCGTGTCTGACAAGCTTGTTTGAAATCACTGATTTTACGACAAACTTGATGGATGAGATGACGGGCGCCATAGATCTTTGCTTGCGAGAAGATATTTGATAAAGTCTTTCAGGTGAATTATATGGGCAAACTTTTTCAAGGATGAAGGAGCAGGAAGTAAATTGGATAAGAAAACATCAGCCCAATAGTAAGAAAGGAAAATCCTATTAAACCACATAGAAACATAGAAAACAGGGAAGAATAGGTACAGGAGAAGGCCATTCGGCCCTTCGAGCCAGCACCACCATTCAAAATGATCATAGACAATACGTGCAGGAGTAGGCCATTCGGCCCTTCGAGCCAGCACCGCAATTCAATGTGATCATGGCTTATCATCCCCAATCAGTACCCCGTTCCTGCCTTCTCCCCATATCCCCTGACTCTGCTATCTTTAAGAGCCCTATCTAACTCTCTCTAGAAAGTATCCAGAGAACCAACCTCCATCACCCTCTGAGGCAGAGAATTCCACACACTCACAACTCTCTCTGAGAAAAAGTGTTTCCTTGTCTCCGTTCTAAATGGCTTACCCCTTATTCTTAAACTGTGGCCCCTGGTTGTGGACTCCCCCAACATCGGGAACATGTTTCCTGCCTCTAGCGTGTCCAAACCCTTAACAATCCTATATGGTTCAATGAGATTCCCTCTCATCCTTCTAAACTCCAGAGTGTACAAGCCCAGCCGCTCTATTCTCTCAGCTTATGACAGTCCCGCCATCCCGGGAATTAACCTTGTAAACCAAGGCTGCACTCCCTCAATAGCAAGAATGTCCTTCCTCAAATTAGGCGACCAAAACTGCACACAATACTCCAGGTGTGGTCTCACTAGTGCTCTGTCCAACTGCAGAAGGAGCTCTTTGCTCCTATACTCGACTCCTCTTGTTATAAAGGCCAACATGCCATTCGCTTTCTTCACTGCCTGCTGTACCTGCATGCTAACTTTCATAGACTGATGAACAAGGACCCCCCAGATCCCGTTGTACTTCCCCTTTTAGATTAAATCCCCTTTTAGATTAAAATCTGCTTTCCTGTTTTTGCTACCAAAGTGGATAACCTCACATTTATCCACATTAAACTTCATCTGCCATGCATCAGCCCACTCCCCCAACCTGTCCAAGTTACCCTGCATTCTCAGGGTGATGGCTGACGTCCCTGCTTTTTCCTCATATCCCTTGATTCCTTTAGCCCTAAGAGCTAAATTTAACGGGCCTGTCCCACTTAGGTGATTTCTGGGCAACTACATGCGACTGCCGCAAAATTTTCAACATGTTCAAAAATTCTCGGCGACAGTGGCGATAATTTCTGCTGTCGTAGGTTGTCGCCGCCAGGTGTCGTAGGTGAATTCCATTGAAACTAGTCCCTGGCAGTCGCCTAAAGTGTTGCCTAAGTGGGACAGGCCCATTACTCTCTCTCTTGAACACCATGTGGCTGTTTAAGGGATAACGTGTTGAAAGCTGGAACTCATTATTGGCTCACTATCACTCCCTAGTGGCCCAATTGTGAATCACTGATTTAGTTTGCAAAATGCTGGAGTAACTCAGCAAGACAGGGAGCATCATGGAGTGAAGGAATGGGTGACGTTTCGGGTCGAGACCATTCTTCAGACTGGAAGATATGAGTATCATAACAAGAGCTGTGTTTTTAAAACGCATGGGTAGACTAGGCAAAGAGCATAGAGTTGCTCTGGAAATAAAGTAAGATTTGGGTCTCGACCCGAAACATCAACCATTCCTTCTCTCCAGAGGTGATGCCTGTCCCGCTGAGTTACTCCAGCATTTGTGTTTATCTTTGATTTAAACCAGCATCTGCAGTTCCTTCCAACTGATGTAGTTTAGTTTAATTTAGAGATACGGCGTGGAAGCAGGCACTTCGGCCCACCGAGTTCGCACCGTCCAGCGATCCCCGCATATTAACACTATCCTACACACACATTAGGGACAATTTACAATTATACCAAGTACACAAACCCAAGCCAATTAACCTACAAACCTGTACGTTTTTGGGAGGACAACAAAGATCTCGGAGAAAACCCACGCAGGTCACGGGGAGAACGTACAAACTCCGTACAGGCAGCACCCGTAGTCGGGATCGAACCCAGGTCTCTGGCGCAGTAAGGCAGCAACTCTACCGCTGCACCACTGTGCTGCTGAACACCGTTGCGCTGAACATGCTTGGCGCACAATAATTTTTAATGGAACTTGGGTAAACCTCTTTAGTCAGAGGGTGGTGAATCTGTGGAATTAGAAACATAGAAACATAGAAAATAGGTGCAGGAATAGGCTATTCGGCCCTTCGAGCCTGCACCGCCATTCAATATGATCATGGCTGATCATCCAACTCAGTATCCCGTACCTGCCTTCTCTCCATACCCCCTGATCCCTTTAGCCACAAGAGCCACATCTAACTCCCTCTTAAATATAGCCAATGAACTGGCCTCAACTACCTTCTGTGGCAGAGAATTGCACAAATTCACCGCTCTCTGTGTGAAAAATGTTTTTCTGATCTCGGTCCTAAAAGATTTCCCCCTTATCCTTAAACTGTGACCCCTTGTCCTGGACTTCCCCAACATCGGGAACAATCTTCCTGCATCTAGCCTATCCAACCCCTTAAGAATTTTGTAAGTTTCTATAAGATCCCCCCTCAATCTTCTAAATTCCAACACAACGAGTATAAGCCGATTCTATCCAGTCTTTCTTCATATGAAAGTCCTGACATCCCAATTCATTGCTACATAGGACTGTGGAGGCTGTCAGTTGATATTTTTAAGGCAGAGATTTTTGATTAGTACGAGTGCCAGGGGTAACGGAGAGAAGGCAGGAGAATGGGGTTAGGAGGGAAAGATAGATCCGCCTTGATTGAATAGCAGAGTAGACTAGATGGGCCACATGGCCTAATTCTGCTGCTGGAACCTATGATCTTATGAACAGTGCAGTATTGGAATGGGCTCTTCAGCCCACAATGTTTGTGTCGACCATTATACCCAGTTGAACTGATCTCATCTGCCTGTACATGATCCATATCCCGATATTCCCCACACTTCCATGTGCCTATATCAAACCCCCTTAAATGCCACTATCGTATCTGCCTCCACCACCACCTCTGGCAGTACATTCCAGGTCCCCACCACTCTCTGTGCAAAAACCTTATCCCGCGGTTTACAGATACAGCATTGAAACTGGCACTTCGGCCCATCTAGCCCAAGCCGACCAAACATCTCCCGTTCACACACTTATTTATTTATTTTTTAAAATATTTTTTATCAGAAGCAAACACATATTATAAACATTTCATGTATATCAGTCGTACATTATTAATATTATCAATTGTGGATTGGTTCTGCTTCTAGTTTTTTTTTTTTAAAGATAGGAAGTAAGAGGGAAAGAGAAGGAAAAAAACCCATGAATGTCAAGATAAAAAAAAGAATGGAATGATTTACTAATAATACATCTTTGGAGATAGGTTCGTGGATTATAAAGTATAACTTTTCATCTAGTCCTGAGTTCAAGCTTCAATTAGGTTCCCGTGCTGAACCGATCTACCCCTTCAAAACATTTATTATTATTATTATTATTGTTATCGTTGAAAACATTAGCGACGCAGTGGTGCTGGTTTCCGACAGGCACGGTGACGGACGCACCACACGTCTCTGTCCTCCGTGCAGCTGGCAAGCTCCTCTTTTGTCTCTACACGTGCGTCTTCCATCAACGCCTTCAGCATTGCCTTGATTGTCCGTCCTGGGTCACGTCTTCCATGGGGGTGGGTTCCCACAGCACGACCTTGTTTGCTGGCATTTCTGGGTGCTGGTGGCAGTGACCAGCGAGCCTCATCCTTCTCCACCCGATCTTCTCGGCCAGAGGTGGAATCTCCCTGTGGAGCTGGTTCGCACAAGTTCCATGGTATTCCACATGGTATTTCAGAGATGACTGAATTTTGGAGCCTTCCCTCACAGTGGGAAACTTTGATCCCGCTGTGTGGGGCTGTCTGTGTTAAAGACAACCGTGTTCTGTGCTCTTTATAATTTGTAATATTATAATTCGGAAGGACATTCTTGCCATAGAGGGAGTACAGAGAAGGTTCACCAGACTGATTCCTGGGATGTCAGGACTTTAATATGAAGAAAGACTGGATAGACTTGGCTTGTACTCGCTAGAATTTAGAAGATTGAGGGGGGATCTTATAGAAACTTACAAACTTCTTAACAGGTTGGACAGGCTAAATGTAATAAGATTGTTCCCGATGTTGGGGACGTCCAGAACAAGGGGTCATAGTTTAAGGATAAGGGGGAAATCCTTTAGGGCCGAGATGAGAAAAACATTTTTCGCACAGAGAGTGGTGAATCTGTGGAATTCTCTACCACAGAAGGTAGTTGAGGCCAGTTCATTGGCTATATTTAAGAGGGAGTTAGATGTGGCCCTTGAGGCTAAAGGTATCAGGGGGTATGGAGAGAAGGCAGGTACAAGATACTGAGTTGGATGATCAGCCATGATCATATTGAATGGCGGTGCAGGCTCGAAGGGCCGAATGGCCTACTCCTGCACCTATTTTCCATGTTTTTATGTTTCTATGTATGGCTGTATGGCGACCACACATTTCATTGTACCAATTGGTATGTGACAAATAAATGTATCTTGTATTCCACATATCCACATGGAACATGGATTGGCGACCCTTCTTCAATCCTGACCTGAAACGTCACCTGCCCACGTTCTCCAGAGGTGCTGCTTGACCGGCTGAGTTCCTCCAGTATTTTTGTGTCTTCTTCGGAACTCTGTCTTGGTTTGTTTTAAAACAGAGGATTGTATTGCTAAGAATCTTATCTCTTCAACATTCTTAAGTCCCTCAAATCCACCGCATGACAAAATGTTTTTATTCAGACTCTCATTAGTAGATTTGGATTGATCCAGTCATTATTCACAATGAGGGGCGGGGGGTCGGGTGGGTGGCGCAACGGTAGGGTTGCTGCCTCACAGTGCCAGAGACCCAGGTTCGATCCTGACTACGGGTTCATGTCTGTACAAGAGTTTGGACATTCTCCCTCCCAACTCATGGGTCATCTCCGGGTGCTCTGGTTTCCACCCCCATTCTAAAGTCGCGCAGGAAGTGATGTAGAGGCTTTTGGAGAGGGTGCAGGAAGTGGTTCACCAGAATGCTGCCTGGATTTGAGAGTATTAGCTTCAATGAGATACTGGACAAACATGGATTGTCTACTCTGGAATGCCAGAGAAGTGTATTTGATTATGGAGACATGGGTAAGGCCGACAACCAGCATGGAAATGTCACAGACCAGAAGGCGTAGCTTTAAGATGAGAGGGGCAAAATTCACATTCACAAATAAAAGGGGTAGAATTAAGGACATTCTGCCCATCGAGTCTACTCCACCATTCAATCATGGCTGATCTCCGCCTCCTAATCCCATTTTCTTGCCTTCTCCCCATAACCCTTGACACCCATTCCAATCAAGAATTTGTCTATCACTGCCTTAAAAATAGTAGTAGCTCTGGCACAATGGTGTTGAAAGCAGAGGTCAAATCAACAAACAAAATCCTTGCACAGGTCCCCTGGCGGTCTAGGTGCTGGAGGGTGTAGTGCATAGGCCCAGGTTGCCTGCATCATCCACTGATCTATATGCAATCTGCAGGGGGTCCAGCAGGGGGTGCAGGCCCAGGTTGACTGCATCATCCACTGATCTATTGGCCTGGTATGCAATCTGCAGGGGGTTGTGATATTTTTCAGGTGGGCCAGCACAAGCCTATCAAGGGTCTTCATGTTGGCAGAGGTCAGCGTGACAGGCCTGCAGTCATTAAGACCAGTAATCCTTGGCTTTTTTTGTACAGGGACAACAGTGGAGATGTTGAAGCAGGCAGGGACAGTACAGATTTGCAGGGACCGATTGAAAATGTCTGTGTAGACCAGTTGTTCGGCACAGAGCTTGAGGATAGAGGAGGAAATATTGTCTGGTCCTGGAGATTTCCGGCTTTTCTGTCTCCTGAATAGCTTTTCCATCTCCTCAAATTCTATAGTTAGTGATGGAGAAGTGGCCAGACTGATGTTGGGCAGCAAGGATGGGGTGAGTAGTGGACGAGGGCCCAGTCTTTGCAGACTGGAGTCAGGCTGTAAGTGGGTGTGAAGTGGTGATTGGGGAGGAGTGGGTGGGGAAGGGCCCAAAGTCAAAATCAAAGTCAATTTTATTCGTCACATGCACCTGAAGGTGCAGTGAAATGAATTTGCCAGCAGCGATACACTTAAAAATAACACACAATACCCAATAAGATTCAACACAAACATCCAGCACAGCATTCTTCACTGTGGTGGAAGGCAAAAAAGTTCAGTCAGTCCTCCTCCTTTGTTCACCCATGGTCGGGGCCATAGACCCTCCGTAGTCGCCACTACGGATAACCGGATGTACAGGCCCTCTCGTCGGGATGTTCAAACATCTGACGTTGGGACGGTCAAACACACTCCATGGCTTGGAGGTCCCGAATCATCATGATCGTGGCTTCAGGACCGTTGCTTCAGGCCGCTACAGGACGCAGGCCGGTGGTCGGAGCAATTCTCTGGCGATCCCCAGCAAGGGATCCCAGGCTCCGGAGGGTACGTCCACACCCCTCCCACGCGGCTAGAAGCTCCGCAGACCACAGCTCTACAATGTCAAAATCACCTGGCCAGCGATCGGGGCACTCCTCTCTAGCGCCCCCCGGAAAGGGCTCGCCCGCTCTACGATGGAAAAGTCTGTGCCGCGCCTGCCGCTGATGCACTGGGCCCGACACCGGGAAAGGCCGCTCTAATCCGTTAGGCCACAAGGGAGGCGACATGGAAAAAGTCGCCTCTCCATGGAGGAGGCGACCGAAAGCGGTTCCCCTCTTTCCCCTCCCCCCCCCCCCCCCACACAGACTCGGAGCGGGGGCAGCGGCAGCGGCCACACGGCATCGGAGCTGGGACGGCGGTGGCAGCGGCTGGGACGGCGGCAGCGGCAGCGACAGCGGCGGCCTGGCCTCGGAGCTGGGACGGCGGCGGCAGCGGCTGGGGACAGCGACAGTGGCCACACGGCATCGGAGCTGGAGCAGCGGCAGCAGCGGCCAGGCCTCGGAGCTGGAGCAGCGGCAGCAGCGGCAGCGGCCACTCGACCCGACCGCGGGCCCAGTGGAACGACAGCGGCAGCTGGGACAGCGGCAGTGGCCTCAGTGCAGAGGGAGAATAAGAAGGGATGGGACAAAGTCTTAAGACTTTTGCCTTCCACCACAGTGAGGAGGTGCCTGGTGAACTCACTGTGGTGGATGTTAATTTGTGTTTATTGTGTGTTTTATCATTTTTACTATATGTAGGACTGCAAGGCAACTAAATTTCGTTCAGACCGCAAGGTCTGAATGACAATAAAGGCTACTTGTTGCACACCAAGAGACACCCAAAGTAATATTAGACACAGCAAAACCCCCCAAAAATTAGTAATAACAAACACGCTGCTGGCAGGGCAGCTGATTAGCAGCACCCCCACTGACCAATTAGTACAGACTGGAGTCAGGCTGTAAGTGGGTGTGAAGTGGTGATTTGGGAGGGGGTGAGGGGGTACTGGGGTTATGTTTCTGTCTATCAAACCTGCAGTAGAACTCGTTCAGGTTGTTGGTCAGCTGTCGATTGTCCAAAAGCGGGGGGGGGGGGGGGGGGGGGGGGGGGGGGGGGGGGGTCTCTTGTAGCTGGTGATTTCTTGCTAGCCCTTCCACACTGAAGATGACTCATTAGCTGAAAACTTGCTCCTCAACTGCTCAGAGTACCTTTTCTTGGCAGCCCTGAGTCCTCAGCTTGTACTTGGCCTGCCCGTAGAGGTCTGCGTCCCTGCTCCTGCAGGCCTCATATTTAGACTGGCGGAGCTGTCTGAGTTCTGCTTTATGCCAAGACGTGTCGTTGTTGAACCTGATCCGGGTCCTTGTGGGAATGCAACTGTCCTCACAAAAGCTGACATATGATATGGTGTCTGTGTATTCATCGAGGCTTGCGGTTACTTCCCTGAACACATTCCAATCAGTGCAGTCAAAGCAGGACTGTAGGATTGCAATGCCCTCGCTTGTCCACTTTTTCATTGTTAGATACATGGACAATAGGTGCATGAGTAGGCCACTCGGCCCTTCGAGCCAGCACTGCCATTCAATGTGATCATGGCTGATCATCCACAATCAGTACCCCGTTCCTGTCTTCTCCCCATACCCCTTGATTCTGTTAGCCCATAGTGCTCTATCTAACTCTCTTTTGAGTGCCTCAGCCTCCACTACCTTCTGAGGCAGAGAATTCCAAAGATTCACAACTCTCTGTGTGAAAACGTTTTTCCTCATCTCAGTTCTAAATGGCCTACCCCTTATTTTTAAACTGTGGCCCCTGGTTCTGGACTCCCCCAACATCTAGCGTGTCCAATCCATTAATAATTTCAAATGTCTCCGTAAGATTCCCTCTCATCCTTCTAAATTCTAGTGAATACAAGCCCAGTCGCTCCATTCTTTCCTCATACATCAGTCCCGCCATCCCGGGAATTAACCTTGTGAACCTACGCTGCACTCCCTCAATAGCAAGAATGTCCTTCCTCAAATTAGGAGACCAAAACAGCACACAATACCCCAGGTGTGGTCTCACCAGGGCCCTGTACAACTGCAGAAGGACCTCTTTGTACCAATCCCCACCTCTCTCGTAATGAAGGCCAACATGCCATTGGCTTTCTTCACTGCCTGTTGAACCTGTGCGCTTACTTTCAGTGACTGATGTACCAGGACATACAGGTCTCATTGTACTTCCCCTTTTCCTAACCTGACACCATTCAGATTATTATCTGCCTTTCCGTTCTTGCCTCCAAAGTGGATAACCTCGCATTTATCCACATTATACTGCATCTGCCATGCATCTGCCCACTCGCCCAACCTGTCAAAGTCACCCTGCATCCTCTTCACAGTTCACACACGGCCATCCAAATTTGCTAATGTTACATAATTCCTTCATCTAAATCATTAAAGTATATTGTAAATAGCTGCGGTCCCAGCACCGAGCCTTGAGGCACCCCACTAGTCACTGCCTGCCATTCTGAAAGTGACCCGTTAATCCCTACTCTATGTTGCCTGTTTGCCAACCAATTCTCTATCCATGTCAATACCCTACCGCCAATAATTTTGCCCACTAATCTCCTGTGAGGAACCTTATCAAAGGCTTTATGAAAGTCCAGGTACACTACAGCCACTGGCTCTCCCATGTCCATTTTACCTGTTTCGTCCTCAAAAAATTCCAGAAGATTTGTGAAGCATGATTTCCCCTTCGTTGATCCACGCTGACTCGGACCGATCCTGTTACTGCTATACAAATGCGCCACTATTACATCTTTGATAATCGACTCCAGCATCTTCCCTACCACTGATGTCAGGCTAACTGGTCTATGCTTTCTCTCTCCCTCCTTTCTTAAAACATAATATTAGCTATCCTCCAATCCATAGGAACTGATCCAGAATCAATAGAACATTGGAAAATGATCACCAATGCATCCACGATATCTAGAGCCACCTCCTTGAGTATCCTGGGATGCAGACCATCAGGCCCTGGGGGGTTTACATCCTTCAGTCCCATCAGTCTACCCAACACCATTTCCAAAACTAATGTGAATTTCCTTCAGTTCCTCCATCACCCTAGGTCCTCTGTCCTCTAGTACATCTGGGAGATTGTTTGTGTCATCCTTTGTGAAGACAGAACCAAAGTACCTGTTCAATGCGTCTGCCATTTCCTTGTTCCCCATAATAAATTCACCTGTTTCTGTCTTCAAGGGACCCACATATGTCTTATCACATTTGTAAACTAATTTTTAGTTCTTCACATTAAGAAAGGAGCTTTTACTATCCTCCTTTATATTCTTGGCTAGCTCAACTTCATACTTCATAACATCTTTTCTCCCCGTATTGCCTTTTAAGTTACCTTCTGTTGATCGTTAAAAGTTGCACAATCCTCAGGCTTCCCGCTCAGCTTTGCTATGTTATACGACTTCTCTTTTATTTTTATACTATCCTTGACTTCCCTTTATCCGCCACGGTCGCCTCCTACTCCCCTTAGAATCTTTCTTCTTCTTGGAATGAAATGATCCTGCATCTTCTGGATAATTCCCAGAAACACCTGCCATTGCTGTTCCACCATCATCCCTGCTGTAGTCTCTTTCCATTCAACTTTGGCCAGCTCCTCCCTCATGCCTCCGTAGTCCCCTTTGTTCAACTGCGATACTGACACTTCCGATTTTCCCTTCTCCCTCTCAAATTGCAGATTAAAACATCATATTATGGTCACTACCTCCTAACGGTTCCTTCACCTTGAGTTCCCTTATCAAATCTGGTTTATTACACAACACTAAATCCAGAATTGCCTTCTCCCTGGTAGGCTCCAGTACAAGCTGCTCTAAGAATCCATCTCGGAGGCACTCTACAAACTCCCTTTCTTGGGGTCCAGTGCCAACGACTCTTTAGAGACCTCTCACGACCATAGGAGACCTTTCATGACCTCAGGTCTCCAAAGAGTCATAGTATCTTTCTGGTCGCTGCTGAATTTTCAACAAGTTAAAAATTTTGGAAACCTATCACAGGTGCTGGCAGTCGCCTGTAAAGGTTGCGTAAGTGGGACAGGCCCTTAATGCAACTTGCACCCTATCTCCAGGCTACTGTTTGGGGGCCTGTAGATAACTCCCATTAAGGACTTTTTACCCTTACAATTTCTCAGTTCTATCCCTACGGACTCTTCATCTTCTGATTCAATGTCACCCCTCGCAAGGGACTGAATTTCATTCCTCACCAACAGAGCTACCCACCCCCTCTGCCCACCTGTCTTTTTTTTCGATAGGACATATATCCCTGAATATTCAGTTCCCAGCCCTGGCCCTCTTGCAGCCATGTCTCTGTAATTCCCACAACATCATACTTGCCAATTTCTAGCTCAGCCTCAAGCTCATTCACTTTATTTCTTATTTTAGTTTCTGCCTGTAGGTCGGAATAAGGTGAACTAAACAATGATGAGAGAGTCCCAGAGCCAGAGCTGCCCTGGGAACAGAGCGATATGCGTTCCTGATTGTAGTATAACAATGATCGAGTGTTCTCTCGCCTCTGGTGGGGCAGGTAAAGTGATATCAATATTTTGGAAGCCCTCAGCTGACGTTAGCCTTGTTAAAATCCCCCAAAACAATGACCATGGAGTCCGGGAAGTCACTCTCCACTCTCATTACCTGGTCAGCGAGTTGCGTTTGCGCCTCACGTATGCAGGGGAGGGATGTAATCTCCTGCAAGAATAAAACAGATAAGTTCCCTCCGAAAATAAAAGGGTTTGCAATTTATTTAAAAAATATTTCAGATTAGGAGAACAGAAGTTAGACAGTACCGTGATGTCGCTGCACCAATCCTGGTTAGTATAGAAGCATATTCCACCGTCTCTTGATTTCCCCGCTGCCTCCACTTCTCGGTCCGCTCAGTGTAGTTGAAAGCCAGCCAGTTGCATCGCATTACCCGGGTCGACTCACACAGCCAGGTCTCGGTGAAGCACAGGGCAGTGGCTCGAGAGAAGTCCTTGTCTAACTGGCGCAGGAGTTGCAGTTTGCCAACTTTGTTGTTGAGAGTATGTAGCTTTGCCAGGAATATACTCGGGCGGGGTGTGCGTGATCCTCGTCGCTGGAGTCGGGCGAGTTCTCCAGAGCGCTTCCCACAGGTCCTCCTCTGTCTCAAGATCTTGAACACAGCCACAGCCCCACCGACGAGTATGCCCAAAATATTCCAGCAAGTGAGAGCAATCCGGAACGATGTTTAGAGGTACCGAATATCTGATGTTTATGAGTACCTCTCACGTGAAAGTGATCTTTGAGGGATTTTCACAGGCGACACAAACGAACAAACACAGACAAAACAGCAATGAGCAGTACACGGTGGCAGCCATCGTTGGTGCCAGTCAAGCTATACTGTAGAAATGTGACATTTTTCAAATGCAGCAAACTGCAGAAATGTACATTTGCAGAAATGTACAAGAGGGCTAAAATTGTAACAGGACTGTAATAGAAGGAAGACTTGAACTGTAATAGAGGCTTGGACTGTAATGGAGTACTTTTATTAAAGTTATTTCCTGTTACATTCAGGGTTTAGACAATAGACAATAGACAATAGGTGCAGGAGTAGGCCATTCGGCCCTATGAGCCAGCACCGCCATTCACTGTGATCATGGCTGATCAACCACATTCACTACCCTGTTCCTGCCTTGCCATATCCCCTGACTCTGCTATCTTTAAGACCTCTATCTAACTCTCTCTTGAAACCTTCCAGAGAATTGGCCTCCACTGCCTTCTGAGGCAGAGAATTCCACAGATTCATAACTCGCTGGGTGAAACGAAAATTCCTCATCTTCGTTCTAAATGGCCTACCCCTTATTCTTAAACTGTGGTCCCCTGGTTCTGGACTCCCCCAACATCGAGAACATGTTTGCTGCCTCTATCAAGTCCAACCCCTTAATAATTTTATATGTTTCAATCCTTCTAAATTCCAGAGTATACAAGCCCAGCCGCTCCATTCTATCAACATATGACAGTCCCGCCATCCCGGCAATTAACCTTGTGAACTTACGCTGCACTCTCAACCTTCTGAACCTTCTGAATTTTGTAGTCGGCAGGGAAGTACTCTGCATTTTGCCAACTTGGACAATTTAACATTTTTTTATCAAGCCAATTAACCTACAAACCTGTACGTCTTTGGAATGTGGGAGGAAACCGAAGATCTCTGAGAAAAATCCACACAGATCACGGGGAGAACGTACAAACTCCATACAGACAGCACCCATAGTCGGGATCGAAGCCGGGTCTCTGGCGTTGCATTTTGCTGTAAGGCAGCAACTCTACCGCTGCGCCACTGTGACACTCCCTCAATTGCAAGAATGTCCTTCCTCAAATTTGGAGACCAAAACGGCACACAATACTCCTATTGCAATTCCAGCCTTACATTGCTATTCCAAAACTGTGCCTTCTAATTCTGGCCTTGTTATAATGCCAGTCCAACCGTGTTGCTCTGGCACCACATTCCTGCTCAAAGCCTCCATAATCTAACATATCACGGCAGGTAATTTACACCTTCAAATCTCTGTAACCACTTCATCACCAATATCTCTGCTGTTTTTATCTCGTATGTTTCTGCCACGCCCATTGAACTTGTTGTCTGCAGAAGACAGCTCAAATCTGGTTCTTGTGACGCCAAGTGGTAACTGATGCTAAACTGGACATCAGTGGACTGATGCTCTTCTGTTAAGATGTAACAGATGTGTGCCACAGCACCAGAGACCAGGGTTCGATCCAGACTATGGGCGCTATCAATACTGAGTTTGTACCTGGGTTTCCTCTGGGTGCTCCAGTCACGGGGAGAACATACAAACTCCGTACAGACAGCACCCGTGGTCAGGATCGAACCTAGGTCTCTGGTGCTGTAAGGCAACAACTATACCACTGTGCCGCCCCATCAGCTTGTTTGTAATCACGTCTAATCTTTTCGTTGACAAGCATGCTGCCTGACTCCGTCTGAAGAACAGTCTCGACCAGAAACATCACCTCATAGTGGCTAAGGGGATCAGGGGGTATGGAGAGAAGGCAGGTACGGGATACTGAGTTGGATGATCAACCATGATCATATTGAATGGCGATGCAGGCTCGAAGGGCCGAATGGCCTACTCCTGCACCTAATTTCTATGTTTCTATGTTTCTATGTTTCTATAAGGTCATAAGAGATAGGAATAGAATTAAGGCAATCAGCCCATCAAGTGTACTCCGCCATTCAATCATGGCTGATCTATCTCTCCCTCCTAACCCCATTCTCCTGCCTTTTCCCCATAACCTCTGACACCTGTACTAATCAAAAATCTATCCATCTTTGCCTTAGATATATCCACTAACCTGGCCCCCACAGTCTTCTGTGGCAAAGCATTCCACAGATTTACCACCCTCTGTCTGAAGAAATTTCCCTTCATCTCCTTCCTTTAATTCTGAGGCTATGTCCTCTAGTCCTAGACTCTCTCACTTGTGGAAACATCCTCTCCACATCCACTCTATCCAAGCCTGTCACTATTCCTTTTCTCCAGAGATACCGCCCGACCCGCTGACTTACTCCAGCCTTTTATGTCTATTTCTGCTGCCTGACGCAATGAGTTACTCCAGCACTTTGTGTCTTTTGTTTTTTTCAAATAGTAAACCAGCATCTGCACTTCCCTATTTCCAGATGAGAGATGGTCTTTGGCATTATGTTCGGCACAGACATTGTGGGCCAAAGGGCCAGCACCTGCGCTGTGCCGTACTATGCGGACCTGGGGCGGAATGGTGGCAAGGGTTGGGATGATTTGGAGACGGCAAATCTGCGCTGGATAACAAGAACTGCGTACATCGCCGCTCGTAAACCTCGGGGAACATTGTGTCGAAATTGCTTTTTATATTCAAATGTGCGGACAGGGAGCTCAGCTCAGAGCCGACAAGTGAGAATTCATTTGGAAGCTTTTGTAGGAGCACTCAGTCTTGCAGAATGAAGCGAGCGTTGGGACATGGTATCAACCTGACAGATGACAACTGCACAATTTTCCCCTAGTCTCAGTGCAGCATATGGTGTGGCCCATCATGACAGAACTGTAATGATCACTGAGATTAATGATGTGACAGCGACGTGTTGGAAATAGTCTACCCTTCACCAAAGCTTTCTGGGCTTGTAAATAAAATCACACCAAGCCTCCGACGAGAGAGAGAGAGAGAGAAAGAGAGAGCAGTGGCAGTGCGCTGTTAGCAGGCAGTGGAGCCATCCTCTCACCAGCTAGAATGCCATCCTCACTACCCATCTTCACGGTATGGTACAGCAGTTGCACCGTAGCAGACAGGAAGGCACTACAACGGGTGGTGAAAACCGCTCAGTACATCATCGGTGCCCCGCTCCCTGCCATGGATGCCCTCCACCGAAAACGGGCCGGGAAGATCATCAAAGACCCCTCCCACCCCAACCATGGACTGTTTGCCCTCCTCCCATCAGGGAGGCGGCACAGGAGCCTCAGGTCTCGTACTAGTAGGATGAGGAACAGCCTCTACAACGACAATCTCACACTGCTGAACTCGGGAGTCCCGCCGATAGATTTCTCCAGTCTCTCGGTCCACATTGTTTGCTTACTCTGTATTTTTATTTCTATATTGCACTATTAACGGACTGACGCTAAACTGCATTTCGTTGTACCCATACTTGTATTTGTGCAATGACATTAAAGTTGAATTGAATTGAATTGAATTGAATCCACCTCATTGGAGACCCTTTGAACTATCTCAGTTTGGCTTGGAGATACAGCGTAGAAACAGGCCCTTCGGTACACCGAGTCCAAGCCGACCAGCGATCTGCGTGGACTCTGTGTACACTAGTTTTCTCCTACACACGAGGGACAATTTACAGAAGCCAATTAACCTACAAACCCGCACGTACAAATTATAAGACATTGGAGCAGAATTAGGCCACTCAGCCCATCGAGTCTATTTCACCATTCAATCTTGGTTGATCTATTTCTCCTCTCAACACCATTTTCCTCCCTGCTCCCTGCAACTTTTTGTCACTTACTAATTAAGAATCTATCAATCTCGGCTTTAAATATACCAATTGACTTGTCCTGCACAGTAGACTATAGCAACAAATTCCACAGATTCACAACCCTTTGGCATCAGAAATTCACCCTCATCTCCCTTCTGACGGTATGTCTTATAAATGGCCTACTCCTTATTCTTAAACTGTGATCCCTGATCCCCAACATGGGGATCATTTTTCCTGATTCTAGCCTGTCCAATCCCTTCAGAATTTTATATGTTTCTATAAGATACGCTCTTATCCTTCTAAATTCCAGTGAATACAAACTCAGTCGACCCATTCTTTCATCATACACTGTATGTCAGTCCCGCCATCCCAGGAACTAACTTGGTGAACCTACGCTGCAGTCCCTCAATAGCAAGAATGTCCTTCCTCAAATTAGGAGACTAAACTGCACACAGTACTCCAGGTGCGGTCTCACCATGGCCCTGTACAACTGCAATAGAACAACTGCCTTGCTCCTAAATTCAAATCGTCTTGCAATGAAGGCCAACATGCCATTAGCTTTCTTCACTGCCTGCTGTACCTGCATGCTTACTTTCAGTGACTGATGTACAAGCACACCCAGGTCTCATAGCACCTCCCCTTCTCCTAATCGGACACCATTCAGATAATAATCTGTTTTCCTGTTCTTGCCACCAAAGTGGATAATCTCACATTTATCCACATTAAACTGCATCTGCCATGCATCTGCCCACTCATCCAAGTCACCCTGCATCCTGATAGCATCCTCCTCGCAGCTCACACTGTCACCCAGCTTTGTGTCATCCATAAACTTGGAGATGTTACATTTAATTCCTTCGTCTAATTCGTGAATATATATTGTAAATAACTGGGGCCCCAGCACTGAGCCTTGAGGCACCCCACTAGTCACTGCCTGCCATTCTGAAAAGGACCTATTAATTCTGACTCTCTGCTTCCTGTCTGCCAACCGGTTCGCTATCCATGTCATTACGCTACCACCAATACCATGTATCAATGAGATCCCCCCTCATCTTTCTAAACCACAGCGAGTACAGGCCCAGAGACTTCAAATCCCCCTCATGTACTAACACAATCATCCAACAAACTTAATAAATAATAGATCAAACTTACAGTCATAGAGTAATTGAGTCATACAGCGTGGAAACTGGTCCTTCTACCCAACTTGCCCACACCGACTAACTTGCCCATGTACACTACTCACATGCCTGTGTTTGGTCCTTATCTCTCTAAACCTGTCCTATCCATGCACCTGTCTAATTGCTTCTTAAACATTGTGATAGTCACTGCCTCAACTACCTCCTCCGACAGCAAGTTCCATACACCCACCACCCTTCGCTTGAAAAAGTTACCCCTCAAATTAAATATTGCTGCTTACAAGGGAATGGATCTTGTGAAACAAAGATCCTCTACCTATTCATTGTATTCCTCTCATGATTTTTGTACACTAAATGAGCGAAATACAGAAGTTTGGATAAAAAGTCAAGAATC
Source organism: Leucoraja erinaceus (assembly GCF_028641065.1). Lineage (NCBI taxonomy): Eukaryota > Metazoa > Chordata > Chondrichthyes > Rajiformes > Rajidae > Leucoraja > Leucoraja erinaceus. The sequence goes on along the minus strand of NC_073383.1, from coordinate 74,354,240 downwards.
TTATCTCCTCCTCCTTCTCGGAGACTACAGAGCGAATGCTGTCTCAATTAAATGCACTGTCGCTTCTGCACAATTCTCTCTCATCAGTTCCTTCGGTTTTGTCATCAAATCGGAATCCAATTAAGACACGGATGCTTTGCGGTATATTTCCCCGCTTAGTAATGGCAGTCTGAAGAAGGGTCTCGACCCAAATAGTCACCTATTCCTTCTCTCCAGAGATGCTGCCTGTCCCGCTCTGATACTCCAACATTATGTGCCTACATTTTCACGTTTGCCCTTTTCCGAGTTGCAAAGAGCATTCAGAAAAGAGCATCTGGAAAATCATCTCTCTTATTTATGAGAAGCAATTTGCCGCACGTTTTTTTTAAGCTTTTTTCTAAATTAATTGGTTCTGTGTTTAAGAAATGTGGTTGCCAGAGAGCAGAAAAAGGTGATCGAGAGTTAACACGTGTAAAGATTGAAGGAAGAGGTAGAGAGAGAAAAAAGCATTCAGGATTTAGAATTATGACTTCAGAGATGCAGCACAGAAACAGGCGATTCGGACCCACCGAGTCCGTGCTGAGCAGTGATCACCTGCATACTGGCACAGTCCTACACACTACGGACAATTTACAGTTTTACTGAAGCCAATGAACCCACAAATCTGTACGTCTTTGGAGTGCGGGAGGAAACCGGAGAACCAAGAGGAAACCCACAAGGTCACGGGGAGAACGTGCAAACTCCGTACAGACAGCACACGTAGTGAGGATCAAACCCGGGTCATAAGGTCAAAAGTGATAGGAGTAGAATTAGGCCGTTCGGCCCATCAAGTCTACTCTGCTATTCAATCATGGCTGATCTATCTCTCCATCCTAACCCCATTCTCCTGCCTTCTCCCCATAATGTCTGACACCTGTACTAATCAAGAATCTATCTATCTCTGCCTTAGAAATATTCACTGGCTTGACCTCCACAGCCTTCTGTGACAAAGAATTCCACAGATTCACCACCCTCTGACAAGAAATGTCTCCTCATCTCCTTCCTAAAGGAACGTCCTTTAATTCTGAGACTATGACCTCTAGTCTTAGACTCTCCCACTGGTGGAAACTAACTGTCCACGTCCACTCTATCCAAGCCTTTCAATATTGTGTATGTTTCAATGCGGTCCCCCCCCCTCATTCTTCTAAACTCCAGTGAGTAGTGGCCCAGTGCCGACAAACGCTCATCATAGGTTAACCAAACTCATTCCTGGGATCATTCTTGTAAACCTCATCTGGTATTTTAGACTCTGTTAGGCAACAACTCTACGCCACTGTGACACCAATGAAATGTTGGTGGCAGACAAAAAAATGCTGGAGAAACTCAGCTGGTGAGGCAGCATCTACGGAGAGAAGGAATTGGCGACGTTCCGGGTCGAGACTACCCTGAAACATCACCAATTCCATATCTGCATTGATACTGCTTCACCCACTGAGTTCCTCCAGCATTTTTTGTCTACCTTCGATTTTTCCAGCATCTGCAGTTCTTTCTTAAACAATGAAAAGTTGATGTCAGATAGCAAACGTGGTGAATGAGTTTTAACACCCGTAAGAGTTGAAGGAGGAGGAATGGACTCAAATGTTCCAGGATTTCAGAATCCAGGGAACCAAATATTGAGCATGGCAGCAGCTGTGTGTGGACACTGGTTTAATTCAGTGGAAGGTTTTCTGAGGAAGGGAAAATCAATAGCCTGCTATCTTATAATCAGGCAAATTTCATTAGTTTGTCTTCCCTTAAACAGACATTACGATCCTTCCAAAAACATCCCTGCTCGTTGCTCCAAATTGTTCTCTGCAAACTGATGAGGGCCATTTGGATTGCTGTGAGAGAGGTACTGGATTCGCATTTTAATTAAATATTGCAGTTTCTTTCTTAAGGGCCTGTCCCACTAGCAATTTTTTTCGGCGACTGCCGGCATCATTGACTGGCGTATCAGGGTCGCCGTAAGATTTTGAACGTTTCAAAATCCGGCAGCGACAAAAAAAATGTTGCGACACTTGAGGAAACACCGCGCGTCAATACATCATCACGCCGCGACTTTTTCGGTGACCTGATACGTCAGACGATGAGGCCGACTGTCGCTGAAAAAAATCGCCCTTGAGAGTTGTCAATATGCAATTCTTTTTATCCTCAGTTCTATTTCATATTGGATGTGCAGAGGATATTTCCACTAGTGGGAGAGTCTAGGACTGACGGTCATAGCCACAGGATTAAAGGACGTCCTTTTAGGAAAGAGATGGGGAGGAATTTCTTTAGTCAGAGGGTGGTGAATCTATGTTTTTTTTTGGCCACAGGTGGCTGTGAAGGCCAAGTCAGTGGATATATTTAATGCAGAGATAGATAAGATTCTTGATTAGTGCAGGTGTCAAGGGTTGAGGGGAGAAGGCAGGAGAATAAGTGGTGAAATCATTGGACAAAAAGTCAGCATGGATTTATGAAAGGTAAACCATGTCTGACGAATCTTATAGAATTTTTTGAGGATGTAACTAGTAGAGTGGATAAGGGAGAACCAGTGGATGTGTTATATCTGGACTTTCAGAAGGCTTTCGACAAGGTCCCACATAAGAGATTAGTATACAAACTTAAAGCACACGGTATTGGGGTTCAGTATGGATGTGGATAGAAAACTGGCTGGCAGACAGGAAGCAAAGAGCAGGAGTAAACGGGTCCTTTTTACAATGGCAGGCAGTGACTAGTGGGGTACAGCAAGGCTCAGTGCTGGGACCCCAGCTATTTACGATATATATTAATGATTTGGACGAGGGAATTGAAGGCAATATCTTCAAGTTTGCGGATGACACGAAGGTGGGGGGGCAGTGTTAGCTGTGTGGAGGATGCTAGGAGGCTGCAAGGTGACATGGATAGGCTGGGTGAGTGGGCAAATGCATGGCAGATACAGTATAATGTGGATAAATGTGAGGTTATCCACTTTGGTGGCAAAAACAGGAAAATAGACTGTTATCTGAATGGTGGCCGATTAGGAAAGGGGGAGATGCAACGAGACCTGGGTGTCATGGTACACCAGTCATTAAAAGTAGGCATGCAGGTGCAGCAGGCAGAGAAGAAGGCAAATGGTATGTTAGCATTCATAGCAAAAGGATTTGAGTATAGGAGCAGGGAGGTTCTACTGCAGTTGTACAGGGTCTTGGTGAGACCACACCTGGAGTATTGCGTACAGTTTTGGTCTCCTAATCTGAGGAAAGACATTCTTGCCATACAGGGAGTACAGAGAAGGTTCACCAGACTGATTCCTGGGATGTCAGGACTTTCATATGAAGAAAGACTGGATAGACTCGGTTTGTACCTGCTAGAATTTAGAAGATTGAGGGGGGATCTTATAGAAACTTACAAAATTCTTAAGGGGTTGGACAGGCTAGATGCAGGAAGATTTTTCCCGATGTTGGGGAAGTCCAGGACAAGGGGTCATAGTTTAAGGATAACGGGGAAATCTTTTAGGACCGAGATGAGGAAAACATTTTTTACACAGAGAGTGGTGAATCTGTGGATTCTCTGCCACAGAAGGTAGTTGAGGCCAGTTCGTTGGCTATATTTAAGAGGGAGTTAGATGTGGCCCTTGTGGCTAACGGGATCAGGGTGTATGGAGAGAAGGCAGGTATAGGATACCGAGTTGGATGATCAGCCATGATCATATTGAATGGCGGTGCAGGCTCGAAGGGCCGAATGGCCTACTCCTGCACCTATTTTCTATGTTTCTATGTTTCTAATGGGGTTGGGAGGGAGAGATATATCAGCCATGGTTGAATGGCGTGGTAGACTTGATGAGCCGGAAGCCCTCCTATCACTTCTGATCTTATCATCTTATGCAGGCTGCAGATAGCTCTGGTTATGGACACTAAGTACTGGAGTAACCAATGGGCCAGGCAGCATCTTGGTGTGCCTGGACTGTGTTTACTATAGGACTCACAACGATTCATACCTTACTGGGAGCATTCACTTTCACTTCACAACTTTCAAAGGGTGGCGCATTGGCATAGCTGGTAGAGCTGCTGCCTCACAGTGCCAAGATCCTGATCTTGGGTGCTGTTGGTGTGGAGTTTGCACGTTCTCCCTGTGACCAGGTGGGTTTCCTCCAGGTGCTCCGATCTCCGCCCACCTTCCAAAGACATGCGGGTTTCTAGATTCTCTGTTAATTGTCTCCAGTGTGTAGGGAGTGGATGGGAAAGTGGGATAGCATAGAACTGGTATGAACGAGCGATCGATGGTCGATGTCGATTTGTCCCGCCAAAATGGCTTGTTTCCATGAAGTATGGTTCAATCAATCAGTGAATCAACCCTGTGAACTAACATTGGGCAACTCTTATTTCAGGGAGTCTCCAGATCCGCTACAAGCTGGACAATGATAAAGACGCCAATATCTTCAGCGTCGACGGCAGGAGGCTGGCGAATGGACAACTTCACAGTGTGAAGATTGACCGGGAAGGGAGAGATGTCCACGTTCAGGTAATGCACCAATTTGTCCAGCCAGAATGAGAAGGATGAAAATGAAAAAGAAAATGATTGGGGGGGATGAAAGCCGCAGTCAACATACAGGTTGTGAGCCTTAAAGATGGAACAAACGAGATAGTGATTCCGCTCCACCCGGTGGAATTGCACTGTGGAGACTGTGTACAAGCAGATACACGGATGTTGCCAGCACTAGAGTGTCTGAGCAACATGGAAAGGTCGAATAGGCTGTGAGCAAGTTGGGCTGAAGGACCTTTTTCCACATTGTGTGACTCTATAACTCTATGACAATGGGTGTCATTTGGCGCTATGTTTGCGATTCACAGCATAGAATGAGGACATCTTCCTCGAGCATTGTTGATGCTGAGGAGAGATAAATGGACGTTCATTGAAGCAATGTAATAGCAATGGCGAAAACAATGAGACATAGAGGTGTAACTACCAAATAGTGAAAGGCTTGGACAGAATGAATGTGGAGAGGATGTTTCCACCAGGGGAATGTGTAGGGCCTGAGACCACAGCCTCATATGAAAATAAATTTATTTACATAGAAACATAGAAACATAGAAAATAGGTGCAAGAGTAGGCCATCCGGCCCTTCGAGCCTGCACCGCCATTCAATATGATCATGGCTGATCATCCAACTCAGTATCCTGTACCTGCCTTCTCTCCATACCCCCTGATCCCTTTAGCCACAAGGGCCACATCTAACTTCCTCATAAATATAGCCCATGAATTGGCCTCAACTACCTTCTGTGGCAGAAAATTCCAGAGATTCACCACTCTCTATGTGAAAAATGTTTTCCTCATCTCGGTCCTAAAAGATTTCTCCCTTATCCTTAAACTGTGACCCCTTGTTCTGGACTTCCCCAACATCAGGAACAGTCGGAGGGCGGTAAATCTGTGGAACTCATCTGAGGAGGCCATATCAATTGGTCTTTTTAAGGCAAAGATTGAGAGATTCTTGATCAGTACATGTGTCAGGAGTTATGGAGAATGGGGTTGAGAGGGAAAGATAAATCAGCCACAATTGAATGGCGGAGTTGACTTGATGGGCCAATTAGTCTAATTTTGCTCCTGGAACTCATAAACCTATGAACATATGAACGAGGGGTCATTTGTTAAGTGAAATCTAATGTAAGTGTCCTATTCGGGAGTATCAAGGAGGTCATCAAAGGACCCCTACCGGATATGGGACCCTTATTCAAGGCTTGCTTTGATAGGTAAGCAAAAGTCAATGGAAACCATTAGTTATTGTTTCAAGGAAGAGAATCACTGAACTCAACAGAGAATGGTTTGCACAAAGGACTAGGCAATAGCAATGCAACATCCATGTTCAATTGAATTGCAAGCTATGGCAAGCAAACAGGTCCTTCGGTCCATCACGCCTGTAATGGCAATTTCTTTCTTTTCCAATGTCCAACTTTCTGTTGCCATTACTACGAAGTAAGTAGGAGTGATATTACGCTGATTAACTGATCTTCCAGTCGTTATTTCCCTTTTTTTATTGATTATTTATTGGACAAACAAAGAGATGAATGTACCAGGTTCTCCTTATTCTCATACAAGCTGTAACTTTCTGTTCTCTCCCATCTGGTGCGAACTGTGTACTCTCCACCTGCTATGCCTGGTCTGAATCACTCCCTGTCCTCCTGGCCCATATGCTACGCCCCTCTATCATCAAATGATCGACACCAAGTTTCCAAACTAATACTGCTGGAACTATCTAGACAAAATAATATAATATGCCAACAGTAACTAGCCGAAACATGGCTCCTACATTGCCTATATCGTCCATCGATCGATCACCCGTCCTGTTCTATGTTATCCCACTTTCCCCATCCACCTCCTACACACTGGGAACAATTTACAGTGGCCAATTAACCTCTAAACCTGAACTTATTTGCGATGTTTCCAGTAGTGGGTGAGTCTACAATCAGCGGACATAGCCTCAGAGTAAATGGACGTAGAGTATTTAATGCAAAGGTTTATTATATGCACCTTTGCTCTCTCAAAATAGTGAAACATGGCCAGAGGCCAATGTTAATGCCAGGTTGGGATGGGTCTTGATATTTCAGGCTTATGATATTTCAGCAGGAAAACATTGTCGCTAACGTAAAGATTGACAACAATCTTTCTTAACATCAGCACCGTGGCGACACTTGTAGAGCGGCTACCTCACAACGACAGAGACCCCCTGTTCAATCCTAACCATATTGCTGTCTGTGTGGAGTTTGCACACTCACCATAAACAAGTGGGTTTCCCTCTGGATGCTCCGGCTGCTCCCCCTACATCCCAAAGACATGCGCGTTTGTATGTTAATTAGCATTTGTAAATTTATTCTTGTGCGTAGGTGAGTGGTAGAATCTGGGCGGAGTTTAATTTAGAGATACAGCAGGGAAACAGACCCTTCGGCCCACCGAGTCCGCACCGACCAGCGATCTCCGTACAGTAACACTATCCTACACATACTAGGGACAATTTTTACACTTACACCAAGCTAATTAACCTACATAGAAACATTGAAACATAGAAGATAGATGCAGGAGTAGGCCATTCGGCCCTTCGAGCCTGCACCGCCATTCAATATGATCATGGCTGATCATCCAACTGAGTATCCTGTACCCGCTTTCTCTCCATACCCCCTGATCCCTTTAACCACAAGAGCCACATCTAACTCCCTCTTAAATATAGCCAATGACCTGGCCTCAACTACCTTCTGTGGCAGAGAATTTCAGAGATTCACCACTCTCTGTGTAAAAAATGTTTTTCTCATCTCAGTCCTAAAAGATTTCCATTTTATCCTTAAACTGTGACCCCTTGATCTGGACTTCTCCAACATCGGGAACAATCTTCCTGCATCTAGCCTGCCCAACCCCTTAAGAATTTTGTAAGTTTCTACAAACCCGTACGTCTTTGGAGTGCGGGAGGAAACCGAAGATCTCGGAGAAAGCCCATGCGGTCATGGAGAGAAAGTACAAACTTAGTACAGACCTACATAGAAACGGCGACTGCGGGTGCTCGGAAGGCCCCGACCACGGATGAACACGGAGGGGAGGCTGGCTGGACTATGGTGCCTTCCTCACCTTGGTGCCATTTATGTTATGTTGTGTCTTGGACTTTCTGTGTTTGTGCTTTTTAAAAAAAAATTTAATTCAATTTCAATTTTATTTTTAATATGTTTTATTATTTATTGATTATTTATTTTTATTATTTCTTTGTGATTTTTTTTATGATACTGCCTGTAAGGGAAATTCATTTCGTTGTCTCAAATTGAGACAATTACAATAAATTTGAATACAATACAATACAATACAATACAGACAGCACCCATGGTCAGGATCAAACCAGGGTCTCCGGCACTGCATTCACTGGAAGGCAGCAACTCTACTACTGCTCCACTGTGCCGCCCTGATTTGATAGCAGTTTGGAGAGAATTAGGTTAGATTAGATAAGTGTAGCATAAGTTCATAAATTCTAGGGGCAGAATTAGGCCATTCGGCCCTTCAAGTCTACTCCACCATTCAATCATGGCTGATCTATCTTTCCCTCTAAACCCCATTCTCCTGCTTTCTCTCTTTAACCCCTGACACCCGTACTAATCAAGAATTTGTCAATCTCCCCCTTAAAAACATCCATTGACTTGGCCTCCTCAGCCTTCTGTGGAAAAGAATTCCACAGATTCACCACCCTCTGACTAAAGAAATTCCTTCTCATCTCCTTTCTAGAGATACGTCCTTTTAATCTGAGGCTATGGCCTCTGGTCCTAGACGCTCCCATTAGTGGAAACATCCTCTCCACATCCACTCTATCCAGGATGAGTATAAAATGGGTGTTTGATGGTTGGCATGGGCAGGGTGGGCCAAAGGGTCTGGTTCAGTTCAGTTTTTAGTTTATTGTCACATGTACCGAGGTACAGTGAAAAACTTTTTTGTTGCGTGCTAACCAGTCAGCAGAAAGAAAAATGTGATTAAAATCAAGCCAATTGCAGTGTTTAAATACATGATAAGGAAAAACGTTTAGTGCAAGGTAAAGTCAGCAACGCCTGGTCAAGGATAGTCCGGGGGTCACCAAAGAGGTAGATAGTAGTTCAGCACTGCTCTCTGGTTGAGGTAGGAATATTCAGTTGCCTGATAACAGCTGGGAAGAAACTGTCCCTGAATCTGGAGGTGTGTGTATTCACACTTCTGTAACTTTTGACCGATGGGAGAGGGGAGAAGAGGGAGTGGCCAGGGTGCGACTCGTCCTTGATGATGCTGCTGGCCTTGCCGAGGCAGCCTGAGGTATAAATGGAGTCAATAGAAGGGAGGTCGGTTTGTGTGATGGTCTGGGCCGCTTCCGCAATTCGCTGCAATTTCTTGCGGTCTTGGACGGAGCTGTTCCCAAACCAAGTTGTGATGCATCCTGATAAAATGTTTTGTACGGTGCATCTGTAGAAGTTGGTGAGAGTTGTAGGGGACGTGCCCAACTTCCTAAGCCTTCTCAGGAATTAGAGGCGTTGGTGTGCTTTCTTGGTCGTTGCTTCAATATGGGTGGTCCAGGACAAGTTGTGAAGCTGTTGGTGAACTTGACTCCGAGGAAGTTGAAGTTTTCAACCCTCTTCTTAGGCTCCGTCAATGCAAACTGGGGTATGTGTACCATTTTGCTTCCTGAAGTCGATCACTATCTCCTTTGTCTTGCTGATGTTGAGAGAAAGGTTGTTGTCTCTGTTGTTCTATAGCAAAAGGATTTGAGTGTAAGAGCAGGGAGGTTCTACTGCAGTTGTACAGGGTCTTGGTGAGACCACACCTGGAGTATTGCGTACAGTTTTGATCTCCTAATCTGAGGAAAGACATTCTTGCCATGGAGGGAGTGCAGAGAAGGTTCACCAGACTGATTCCTGGGATGGCAGGACTTTCATATGAAGAAAGACTGGATAGACTCGGCTTGTACTCGCTAGAATTAAGAAGATTGAGGGGAGATCTTATAGAAACTTACAAAATTCTTAAGGGGTTGGACAGGCTAGATGCAGGAAGATTATTCCCGATGTTGGGGAAGTCCAGAACTAGGGGTCACAGTTTAAGGATAAGAGAGAAGTTTTTTAGGACCGAGATGAGAAAATCATTTTTTACACAGAGAGTGGTGAATCTGTGGAATTCTCTACCACAGAAGGTAGTTGAGGCCAGTTCAATGGCTATATTTAAGAGGGCGTTAGATGTGGCCCTTGTGGCTAAAGGGATCAGGGGGTGTGGAGAGACGGCAGGGATGGGATACTGAGTTGGATGATCAGCCATGATCATATCGAATGGCGGTGCAGGCTCGAAGGGCCGAATGGCCTACTCCTGCACCTATTTTGTATGTTTCTATGTTTCTATGTCTCAACACCAGGACACGAGGTTCTCGATCTCCTTCCAGCAAATCCGCCTCATCATTATTTGTTATCCGGCCCGCAATGATGGTGCCATCTGTGAATTTGAAAATTGAATTACATTTGTACATGGATGTGCAGTGGTGGGTGGACAAGGAGTAAAAAAGGGGACTTCCATGCAGGGTCTTGCTATGAATGCAGAGACTGAAAAGGACAATGTCTTACTCCTTCAGCTAATCCTTTCGCTGCCTAGCAACAAGCTAAAGTCTTGGTGATGGGGGTTCCCTGGTGCTCATTTAACGGCAGAAGATTTTAATAGCTGCCACTGTTTGTACGTTCCCTCGCGTCACAGATATGTAAATAATACCAAATGTGGAGGCAGGCAATGGAGCATGTAAAGTCTGCCTTTGCAATTTCAATAATCCCCATTTAAAGGATTTTCAAAATGGTAGACAATCACCTCGCTGGGCCATTCATAGACGACTATTAAAGTGCTTTTAATATTCCTCATTAAAATATAATTAAAAATACATAAGACATAATCACTTGATGATACAATGAAAATTAACTCCAAATGTTGTGCCAAGGACTGAACTTCATTAAATACCCTTCAGAGAAAGGAATGCCGTAGGGTCTTACAGCGTGGATGCAGTCCCTCCAGCCCAACATGCCCACACCGGCCAACATGTCCCATCTGCACTAGTCCCACCTGCCTGAGTTTGGCCCATATCGCTCTAAACCTGTCCTAATGAATGAATGAATAGGTTTATTGGCCAAGTATTCACATACAATGAATTTGCCTTGGTGCTCCGCCCGCAAGTGACAAAATGACATACAGTGACAGTTAGGAATGACACATCAAACATTAAACATTGATAATAAAACATTATTAATTAAAATGTGAATTAAAGCAAGCGCTGTCTGCGGAGGGCGCTCAGCATCGCCAAGGACTGCTCTCACCCCAACCATGGACTGTTTACCCTCCTACCATCCGGGAGGCGCTACAGGTCTCTCCGTTGCCGAACCAGCAGGTCGAGGAACAGCTTCTTTCCGGCGGCTGTCACTCTACTAAACAACGTACCTCGGTGACTGCCAATCACCACCCCCTCCCCCCCGGACACTTATTATTTTTATTCAAATCGTTTGCTATGTCGCTCTTCAAGGGAGATGCTAAATGCATTTCGTTGTCTCTGTACTGTACACTGACAATGACAATTAAAATTGAATCTGAATCTGAATCTGAATCTAAATAAAATACCAGAGCAAAAGGATGCTACAGATTTTTGGTTAGTGAGTAGAATTACTACTCGTGGAAAAAAACATGCACCTGTCTAAAAGTTTCTTAACCATTGCGCTAGTGCCTGCCTCACTCAATTACCTCCTGTCACTTATGAGCTTATGATCTTATGCGGGCCTGTTTCCATGCTGTATCTCTAAAGTCTAAAAGACTTGAATACCAAAGTCGCTTTTTGATGGTGCAGCACTCCTCCGATGTAGCAGTGAGGAAGTACTGCACATTCAGTGGTACAGTTTTTGAATAATGTTCATTTGGCCTCGCAGATGGACATGGGAGGTCCCACGGGGCTACTTGAGCAGAAAGTCAGGTATCCACAATCTTTCCTCTAATTAACTGTAGTGCTAGGAGACATAGAAATCTGGTGTAGAAGAGCAGCGCCCTCTGTAACTATATTGAATGAACAAAATATACTTTATTGTCACATGTACCCATGTGATATATTCTTGTATTCTTGTATTCAAATTTTATTGTCGTTGCCTCACTTTGAGACAACGAAATGAATTTCCCGTACAGCAGTATCGTTAAAAAAAAAAAATCACAAGAAAAATAATAAAAATAAATAATAAATAAATAATGAACCATATTAAAAAAAATAAAATTGAAATTGAATTAAAAATTTAACAAAAGCACAAACACAAAAAGTCCACAACACAACATAACATAAATGGTACCCAGGTGAGGACGGCACCATAGTCCAGCCAGCCTCCCCTCCGTGTCCATCCATAGTCGGGGCCTTCCGAGCACCTGCAGTCGCCGCCCCGGGTGGCCCGATGTTCAGGTCCTCACGCCGGGCTGGTGGAACGCCGACGCCGAACCCCGACGGTGAGCAGCCTCCTCCTCAGCGGCCCGGACCTCCTGATCAGCCGCCTCCCGCTGCCGGAGTCTGCAGCTCCTGAGTCCGCTGGCCGAGCCATCTATGTATGGGATATCTATGTATATCTGCCGTAAAAAAATATCCATTTGACTTGGCCTCCACTGCCTTCTGTGGCAATGAATTCCACAGATTCACCACCCTCTGACTAAAGAGATTCCACCACACTCCAAAGACGTACACCAAAGCATGTCGGTTGATTGGCTTCTGTAAAGTGCAAAATGTCCCTAGTGTGTGTAGGATAGTGCTAGTGTCGGAAGTGACTGCTGGTCGGTGCAGACTCGGTGGGCTGAAGGGCCTGTTTCCATGCTGTTTCTCTAAATTATAAATTCTAATAGTTTCAAAATAATGGATGACGGTTGGTATGGACTCGATGGGCCAAAGGGCCTACTGTCTCTGTAACTCCATCATGTGAGGCTGAATGGATTATCACCCAGCGTGCAGTGTAGTTAGCTGGTCTCCAAATTAGGCTGAAAGTGTTCTTAATTTTAAACATTATTGTATGTCACCCACTAAATATTATCCCGTGTATATTTAAGGCAACAGACGGTGACCTCCTGAATACAAAATGCTGTGATGTCAATAATGTTATACTCATCATCACCATTATCATCGTTGAAAACATCAACGGACACGGTGCCTAAATTCCCTGTCCCACGGTACGAGTTCATTCCATGAGTTCGCCCATGTTTGCCCTGATTCGAACTCGGAGATTTACGGTAATGGCCACTCGTCGGTACTCGGGGCTCTCGTGGACATTTTTCATCATGTTGAAAAATCTTCACGAGTCTTCCCGTGCTTACCTGCCGTTAGCGAGTCTTCCCGGTACCTGCCCTATGGAATTCACAAGAGTCGCTTTGGGAGAATGTCAGATTGGCTTCTCCTCCATATAATCCCGGTTGACAGGACAGTAAAGTGGTTATTTGCATTGTTGGAGGTACGTGGTGCACACTTACTAATCCTCCCTTTGTGAATGGCTTTACAGGCTAAATCCTGGTCCTCCTAACTTCACAGTCTACTATTTCAATAATTCGAAGTGATGGTTAAATCCTTCTGAAAGCCACGGACATGCGATTGGAGTAAAACAAGGCCTACTCGGCCCATCAAGTCTACTCCACCATTCAATCATGGCTGATCTATCTCTCTCTCCTAACTCCATTCTCCCCATAACCCCTGACACCCTTACTAATCACAAATCTTCCTATCTCCGTCTTTAAAATATCATCTGACTTGGCCTCTACAGCCTTCTGTGGCAAATAATTCCCCAGATTCATCATTCTCCGACTAAAGAAATTTCTCATCTCCTTCCTGAAAGAATACCCTTTAATTCTGAGGCCAAGACCTCTAGTTCTAGACTCTCCTAGAAATGGAGACATACACTCTATCCAAGCTATTCACTATTATGAGAACTGAAGAAGGGTCTCGACCCGATACGTCATCTATTCCTTTTCTCCAGAGGTGCTGCCTGACCCGCTCTGAGTTATTCCAGCATTTTGTGTCTCTCCTTGATATAATTACTATGTTTATGATGCATTTAAACAAACACAATTAGACAAGGCATGGAGGATGTGTTCTTAATGCAGTCACAGATGTTAGAGTTAATGGGCAAAAAAAGCTTGCTTTGGATCTGGTGCACTGAATTGAATGTTTCTGTTTTGTATGAATCTATGCCTTTCTAACACATCACAAGCATAAACCGTTATGGAAAATCCTCTCGTCCGATACTTAAGCGGAACATTTGCTCATCAATATCTCAATGCTAAACACAAACAACCAAGTGGTATTTGGTTTCCGAGTGCTGCTGTGACAAACTTCACTGATCTCTCTGCCACACCATTTAACACTTAATGATATCGTGAAATAAGTATGTGTTTAGTGCCATTTTGTTTCATAAAGCATTCAAATAGAAATAAGCAAAATTGTCAGCCATTAAAATCTAAACATTTCTGGTTAGCCACAACATGAGTAAATACTAACTTACGAAACACACTTAATAGACTGAGTTAAACTAAACTAAACCAGGGCGTGTAGGAAGGGACCACAGATGCTGGTTTACACCAAAGGCAGACACAAAATGCCGGAGTAACTCAGCGGGACAGGCAGCATCTCTGGAGAGAAGGAATGGGTGAAGTTTCGGGTCGAGAACTTTCTTCGGACTGAGAGTCAAGGGGGAGGGAAACAAGATAAGGATTGGTACATTTCCTTGACGATCGTCTGTTAAACTAAACTAGATCTCAGTTCTTCATTACTGCCCCTGACCCTCAACCTGAAGAAGGGCCTCGACCCGAAACGTCACCTATTCCTTTTCTCTAGAGATGCTGGCTGACTCTCTGAGTTACTCCAGCTTTATGTGTCTCTCTTCAATACTATACTGTGTTGTAGCGCAGGACTCGGTAAAGGACTATCTGTTGGTAACTGTAATCAAGCCCTCACCACAATCAATGTGTGCCATTTGAAAAGCTTTCATTGCATTTCTTATAACCATATAACCATAAAACCATATAACAATTACAGCACGGAAACAGGCCATCTCGGCCCTACAAGTCTGTGCCGAACAACTTTTTTTCTCTTAGTCCCACCTGCTTGCACTCATACCATAATCCTCCATTCCCTTCTCATCCATATGCCTATCCAATTTATTTTTAAATGATACCAACGAACCTGCCTCCACCACTTCCACTGGAAGCTCATTCCACACCGCTACCACTCTCTGAGTAAAGATGTTCCCCCTCATATTACCCCTAAACTTCTGTCCCTTAATTCTGAAGTCATGTCCTCTTGTTCGAATCTTCCCTATTCTCAAAGGGAAAAGTTTGTCCACATCAACTCTGTCTATTCCTCTCATCATTTTAAAGACCTTCATCAAGTCCCCCCTTAATAGAGGTCTTTAAAATGATGAGAGGGATAGACAGAGTTCTTGCTCTTTAAAGGTGACTTTACTGGGTTGGCATTGCACGCTTGCATGTTTTCAAATTCCCATCCCTTCCCTTCGCCATAACTTTCACTAGTGGTAGTCCATTTATATCCACTTTAACTTGAAATGGACCGCCTATCCAGATTGACACTTGCCTCTTTGTGATCCTTATGTGGTGTTCATTGTGGTCACCTGAACAGTTTCCCTTGCAAAGATTCTCTCATTCAGTGCTAGCTGTACAAAGACCTGCAGATGCTAGTTTAATAAGATGCTAGTATATCATTATTAGTTATATATATGCAGTGTATAATTATCATTTATATATATGCATTATTTATACCTGTATATATTTATATATAGACATAGACATAGACATAGAAATTAGGTGCAGGAGTAGGCCATTCGGCCCTTCAAGCCTGCACCGCCATTCAATATGATCATGGCTGATCATCCAACTCAGTATCCCGTACCTGCCTTCTCTCTATACCCTCTGATCGCCTTAGCCACAAGGGCCACATCTAACTCCCTCAATGAACTGGCCTCAACTACCCTCTGTGGCAGAGAGTTCCAGAGATGCACCACTCTCTGTGTGAAAAAAGTTCTTCTCATCTCGGTTTTAAAGGATTTCCCCCTTATCCTTAAGCTGTGACCCCTTGTCCTGGACTTCCCCAACATCGGGAACAATCTTCCTGCATCTAGCCTGTCCAACCCCTTAAGAAGAGGGAGAACCCCTTAAGAAGAAGAAGGGGGGTATATACAGTAAAGGGCCTGTCCCACCTGCGCGATTTTCTTTGGCGACTTGCCGGCACCCATCATAGTCGCAGCAGGTTGCCGAAATTTTTCAACACGTTGAAAAACCAGCGGCGACCAGAAAAAGGTACGACTCTTTAGGCGACTACTCACGACCATACAGGCATCACCCACATGGAATGGCCATTACGTATTTTGTTTCATAAAGCATTCAAATTCCATGATGCCTGTATGGTCGTGAGTAGTCGCCCAAGGGGTCGTACCTTTTTCTGGTAGCCACTGGATTTTCAACATGTTGAAAATTTTCTGCAACCTGCTGCCCACTGTGACAGGTGTCGGTAAGTCGCCGAAAAAAGTTGCGTAAGTGGGACAGGTCCTCAAGGGAAACATAAAAGTCAATTTAAATGCAGAAGGTATTTGTGTGTTTTTAATTTATTTATATATATAAATATATATATATATATATATATAAATAATTAGTACATATCACACAAATACTACATGTATGTATATGTGTGTGTGTGTGTATATATATATATATATATATATATGTGTGTGTGTGTGTGTGTGTATATATATATACATATATGTGTGTGTGTGTGTGTATATATATGTGTATACACACACAATCATATATTTATATATATATATATATATATATATGTGTGATTTATTGATATATACATATATCATACAGATACTTACTGCATGTAAATATGTTATATTTCCCCCACTGCAATAACTGCATACATATAAATAATTGTCATCAAATATATATTATATCTCAAACTAGTTTGAGAGTCAGCTTTGATAAAGATACTACAGGTAACTGTATAGATACTGCAATAAATGGATTGTTAAGTCCTCCGAATCTACGATTGTGAACAATGACACAGGAATGTATAATGGCCACTCTAATGGACTTTTTCTTTCCAAGTGTCCATCAAATATGTCTTCACTGCCGTAGAGAGCAATCAAATCAATTTTCCAATTGAAGAGAGACAAGGATTGGACAGGCTTAAGACGGCAGAGGAATTGCCTCCTTCAGCAAACTGTGGACAGGAAATCAGTAAGAGTGAGCTGTTTGGATAGAGTCATCAGCTCCCTTACGCAGGTGGATGGCAGGTGTATTGGGAATAAGTGGGCATGTGTTACAGGGAAATACATGGGAGAACTTATCCTGTATGACCCATGATTGCCCATTGAATCATACACAATTCTCGTGATATCTGGGGCTTACCTGGGCTTACCAAAGAACAAAGAACAGAGAACAAAGGAGGGTGTGGTGCGGGATAACCATATAACCATATAACCATATAACAATTACATCACGGAAACAGGCCATCTCGACCCTTCTAGTCCGTGCCGAACACATAATCTCCCCTAGTCCCATATACCTGCGCTCAGACCATAACCCTCCATTCCCTTCCCATCCATATAACTATCCAATTTATTTTTAAATGATAAAAACGAACCTGCCTCCACCACCTTCACTAGAAGCTCATTCCACACAGCTACCACTCTCTGAGTAAAGAAGATCCCCCTCATGTTACCCCTAAACTTCAGTCCCTTAATTCTCATGTCATGTCCCCTTGTTTGAATCTTCCCTACTCTCAGTGGGAAAAGCTTTTCCACGTCAACTCTGTCTATCCCTCTCATCATTTTAAAAACCTCTATCAAGTCCCCCCTCAACCTTCTGCGTTCCAAAGAATAAACCCCTAACTTGTTCAACCTTTCTCTGTAACTTAGTTGCTGAAACCCAGGCAACATTCTAGTAAATCTCCTCTGTACTCTCTCTATTTTGTTGACATCCTTCCTATAATTAGGCGACCAAAATTGTACACCATACTCCAGAATTGGCCTCACCAATGCCTTGTACAATTTTAACATTACATCCCAACTTCTATACTCAATGCTCTGATTTATAAAGGCCAGCACACTAAAAGCTTTCCTTACCACCCTATCCACATGAGATTCCACTTTCAGGGAACTGTGCACAGTTATTCCCAGATCCCTCTGTTCACCTACATTCTTCAATTCCCTAAAAGGGATACTTTGTACCTTTGTTGGAGCCCTTTATGTGGTGACTCTTTGCATACCTTCGGTGTGCAAGCAAAGAATTTCACCATCACTTGTGACATGTGTCAATAAAGTATTAATTTCATATATTCATTCATACCTGGATCGGGGGGATGTCCAGTACATTCAGAGATTAATAGATTCTTAATTAGTATGGGTGTCGGGGGTTATGGGGAGAAGGCAGGAGAATGGGGTTGAGAAGGAGAGATAGAGCAGACCTGATTGAATGGCAGAGTAGACTTGATGGGCCGAAAGGCCTCATTTTAGTTTTGTTTCAAGATAGAGCCCGGATACAGGCCCTTCGGCACACCGAGCCCGCACCGACCAGCGATCCCCGCACATCAACACTATCCTACACACACTGGGGTCGATTTACATTTACACCAGGCCAATTAACCTACAAACCTGTACGTTTTTGGAGTGTGGGAGGACAACGAAGATCTCGGAGAAAACCCACGTGGTCACGGGGAGAACGTACAAACTCCGTACAGACAGCACCCGTAGTCGGGATTGAACCCGGGTCTCTGGCACTGTGATCACAGTAAGGCAGCAACTCTACCGCTATGCCGTCGTGCCACCCTATTCTGCTCACCCACAGAGTTGTGAATTTGTGGAATTCTCTGCCACAATGGAGGCCGATTCACTGGATGCATTCAAAAGAGAGTTAGATAGAGCTCGGAATTAAGGGATATGGAGAGAAGGCAGGAACAGGGTACTGATTGTGGATGATCAACCACGATCACATTGAATGGCGGTGCTGGCTCAAAGGGCCGAATGGCCTGCTCCTGCACCTATTGTCTATGTATCTATGTGTCACATATGAACATTCAGCATGTGGACTTTGGACTTTTTTCTTTGTGTGAATAGCATCACAATGTAGCGACTTGTGCAAGTGTTCCATGCTGTATTTTGAACAAAACAATTCCACTGAGGTTCGTAGTGTTTTCTGTCTTGCATTGTTAAATGTAAATGTGCTGTGGATGGAGCCTGCCCAACAAACTGGCCACTTTCCAAAGCTTAATTAATCAATGCTGTGAGTTGCACGCTGCATATATTTCTGCGACTTTGGAGCTTGTCAAGGTATTTTGATCAGGCTCAAGGACATGAATTGGCATAGCTTAGCTTAAGTCATTATCAGTTGTTCAAACACGTTGACTCGTATAAACTCTTTATTTTAATTTAGTTTAGAAATGCAGTGCGGAAACAGGCCCTTCGGCCCACCGAGTCCGCACCGACCAGCGATCCCCGCACATTAACACTATCCTACACACACTAGGGACAATTTTTTACATTTACAGTTAAACCAAGCCGATTAACTTTATAAACCTGTACGTCTTTAGGGTGTGGGAGGAAACCAAAGTTCTCGGAGAAAACCCACGCAGGTCACGGGGAGAACGTACAAACTCCGTACAGACAAGAACCAGTAGTCGGGATCGAAGCCAGGTCTCTGGCACTGTAAGCGCTGTAAGGCAGCAACTCTACCGCTGCGCCAGCGTGCCACCTTTCTCTCCTGTTCTGACACCATTTTGTCTCCTTTTCATCTCCAGCTTTGGTCACTTACTTCACCATTTGCCAAACAAACCACCGCCCCCCCCCCCCCCCCCCCCCCCCCCCCCCCTCCACCACCCTCACTTGTATCCACCTATCGCTTATGTAAGAACTGCAGATGCTAGTTATCACCATAGTTGTTGGAGTAACTCAACGGGACAGGCAGCATCTCTGGAGAGATAGAACAGACAATAGACAATAGGTGCAGGAGTAGGCCATTCGGCCCTTCGAGCCAGCATCGCCAGTCAATGTAATCATGGCTGATCATCCACAATCAGTACCCCGTTTCTGCTTTCTCCCCATATCCCCTGACTCCGCTATCTTTAAGAGCCCTATCTAGCTCTCTTTTGAAAGTATCCAGAGAACCGGCCACCACAGCCCTCTGAGGCAGAGAATTCCACACTCACCACTCTCTGTTTGAAAAAGTGTTTCATCATATCCGTTCTAAATGCCTTACCCCTTATTCTTAAACTGGGACCCCTGGTTCTGGACTCCCCCAACATTGGGAATGGGTGACGTTTCGGGTCGAGACCCTCGTTCAGACTGAGAGTCGGGAGAGACTGAGACACAGAGATATGAAAGTGTGAGGTGTGCAAACGAGACATCAACTGGGAGGTGGATCAAGGAAAATGTAGACTAGATCATTGTTAGCTCGGGGAAGCTGATAACATAAAAGTTAGTCAGGAGGACAGTCAGTAGACTACGATAGGGGAGGGATGAGGGATGAAGAGAGGGAAAGCAAGAGTTACTTGTAGAGAAGTCAATATTCATAACGCTGGGTTGTAAGCTGCCCAAGCGAAGTATGAGGTGCTGTTCTGATGAAAGGTCTCCACAACGTCACCTATTCCTTTTCACCAGAGATGCTGCCTGACCCGCTGAGTTCCTCCAGCATTTTGTGTTTATTCACCTATTACTACCTGGCCCTATCACTTCCTATAAAGGGGCGACCAGAACTGCATGGAGTCATAGAGTGATACAGTGTTGAAACAGGCCCAACTTGCACCCAGCCAACATATCCCAGCTACACTAGTCCCACCTGCCTGCGTTTGGTCCATATCCCCCCAAACTTGTCCTATCCATGTACCTGTCTAACTGTTTCTTAAAAGCGTTGGGATAGTCCCAGCCTCAACCACCTCTTCTGGCAGCTTGTTCCATACAATCACCACACTTTGTGTGAAAATGTTATCCCTCAGATTCCTATTAAATCTTTTCCCCTTCTCTTTGAACCTATGTCCTCTGGTCCTCGATTCCCCTACTCTGGGTAACTATTCCTCCCACGCACCACTCAAAATTGCTAGCTGCATCAACCAGGTTACTGACTGTAACATTGAATGCACTTGAAAACGTTCTTATTAGCTGTGCGACATGCCAGCAGGGTTTTAATTTTTACAGAGGAGTGATCTCTTATTAATATACAATGGAGGAGGTCTCTCCTCTGCGGAGGTCTCTACTCTCACCAGCAGCATCTTAAAATCAGTGCAGGATAGCTGTAGTCTGTGTGTCTCCTGTGGAACAAGGAGAAATCTCTCCCACTGACTGCTGACAAAGCTTTGCTCTGAGCAGATTGCTGTGAAGTCATGTTTCTGTCATATGTAGCAACTACAGCCAGTTGCTTCTGCACACAAAGCAAATATGTACAACCAGACAAGTAATGGAACATTGAACAGGTAACAGACTCGTCTGCCAACAGACAAGAAGCCTTTGAAAGGTCTGTGTTGGTTGATGGTGTTCCACAAGGGGGAAGAATGCAGAGGGCCATATGCTTACTAGAAACATAGAAAATAGGTGCAGGAGTAGGTCATTCGGCCCTTTGAGCCTGCACTGCCATTCAATATGATCATGGCTGATCATCCAACTCAGTATCCTGTACCTGCCTTCTCACCATACCGCCTGATCCCTTTAGCCACAAGGGCCACATCTAACTCCCTCTTAAATATAGCCAATGAACTGGCCTCAACTACATTCTGTGGCAGAGAATTCCAGAGATTCACCACTCTCTGTATAAAAAATGATTTTCTACACTCAGTCCTAAAAGATTTCCCCTTTATCCTTAAACTGTGACCCCTTGTTCTGGACTTCCCCAACATCGGGAACAATGTTCTGACTGTGAATGCATGGCATGGGGTGTCTAGAGAGGGAATGGGCGCTCACTGAATGAGAAAAATAAAGAGTCACTTCATATTTTATCAAACCAGCATCTAAAACTTTTGTCATTTAAGATTCTCAGGGTTGACTCTCCTGACTGTGAGGTATATGAGCACCTAAACTCTTTGCCACAGGGTGGCATGTTGGCACAGGGGTTGAGTTGCTGCCTCACAGCGGCCAGAGACCCGGGTTCGATCCTGGTTACGGCTGCTGCCTGTACAGTACATTCTCCCCGTCACATGCGTGGATTGTCTCCAGGAGCTCTAGTTTCCTCCCACACTCCAAAGACTTGGTTTCAATGTGAAAAACGTCCCTAGTGTGGGATAGTATTAGTGTACCGAGATCGCTGGTTGGTGCAGCCTCAATGGGCCGAAGGGCCTGTTTCTGAGGAGTATCTCTAAACTAAACTAAACTGGGGTCTAAGACTTCTGTCATTTCTGAATTTCAAGGTTGATTCTCTTTACTTTGAGCTATGTAATCACATACACTCTGTTTTTATTGAATGCTTTAAAATAAAATTGCTGAAAGGGCTATTCTATCCACTTGTTACCATCAGTCTCCTTACGCAATGGGAGAGTCTAAGACCAGAGTCCAGATAAAGTCCCGTAAAGATAGTCCGAGGGTCTCCAAAGAGGTGGATAGTAGTTCAGGGCTGCTCTCTGGTTGTTGGTAGGATGGTTCAGTTGCCTGATAACAGCTGGGAAGAATCTGTCTCTGAATCTGGAGGCGTGCGTTTTCACACTTCTGTACCTCTTGCCTGATGAGAGAGGGGAGAAGAGGGCATGAACATAGTGTGACTGGTACTTGATTATGCTGCTGGCCTTGCCGAGGCAGCACGAAGTGTAGATGAAGTCGATGGAAGGGATGTTTGTTTGTTAATGACCATCCTGAATGCAGAGCAAGCTATTGAAGTCCAGGGGCTGTGTGGACAGGCAAAATCGGTAGACGTTTCCATTAGCAATGATCAGCCAGCAGCTGTGAGGGAAATGGATGGGCAATGATTTGGGTCACGACACTCTTTCCTGAAGAAGAAATAGATGAACCGACATTCAGATGAAGAAAGACACGGCTTGTACTCGCTAGAATTTAGAAGATTGAGTGTGGATCTTATAGAAACTTACAAAATTCTCAAGGGGTTGGACAGGCTAGATGCAGGAAGATTGTTCCCGATGTTGGGGAAGTCCAGAACAAGGGGTCACAGTTTAAGGATAAGGGGGAGGTCTTTTAGGACCGAGATGAGAAAATTGTTTTTCACACAGAGAGTGGTGAATCTGTGGATATTTCTGCCATAGAAAGTAGTTGAGGCCAGTTCATTGGCTATATTTAAGAGGGAGTTGGATGTGGCCCTTGTGGCTAAAGGGATCAGGGGGTACGGAGAGAAGGCAGGTACGGGATACTGAGTTGGATGGTCAGCCATGATCATATTGAATGGTGGTGCAGGCTCGAAGGGCCGAATGGCCTACTCCTGCACCTATTTTCTATGTTTCTATGAAGGAATGAAAAAAAATCGAGGTTGCTTGTCATTTGTAAAATCTTCAGTTATCTCTGCTTATGTTCCTTCATGTTTAGTTTAGTTTAGTTTAGAGATACAGCGCGGAAACAGGCCCTTCAGCCCACCGAGTCCGCACCGATCCCCGCACACTAACATAAGCCTACACACGCCAGGAACAATTTACAATTAAATCGAGTCAACTAACCTACAAACCTGTGCGTCTTTGGAGTGTGGGAGGAAACCAACGATCTCGGGGAAAACCCACGCAGGTCACAGGGAGAACGTGCAAACTCCGTACAGGCAAAGCAGCAGTGGTCGGGATCGAACCTGGGCCTCTGGCACTGCAAGCACTGTAAGGCAGAAAATCTACCTCTGCGCCACCGTGCTGCCCTAGTCTTTTAACTGTCCTGTAGATTGATAATAAATATTTTCACTCTAACTGTATGTGGGCAAGGATGTTACTGGGACAACTGTCTAGGGGGTTTGAACAAGTTGGATAGCAGGGGAGAGGAGAATTAATGCCAGCAGAGTTACAATCATTAACCACGACTGCCTCGGGCATTGTCGTTACAGCTCTGCGAGCTAATTCATCTCTTTCACACATTCTTTGGCTCAATAATTCCTACCAGCCACTAATGTTCACCACTTAAGCTAAATATACACAGACAAAGGAAAAACATTTTGTGTTTTCTTCAAGCTGATCGTAATTTAAAACTCCCTGCTGTTAGTTGGAAAGGAGGATTTGCTCATCCACAGCGCAGGTGAGGGGAATAGCGAGCGGCAATGCATTTAAGGGGTTTGAGTTTAGTTTATTGTCACGTGTACTGAGGTACAGTGAAAAGCTTTTGTAGCTTGCCAACCGGTAAGTGGAAAGACGGGGGTCGAGGAAGGAGCGTTCACGTCACGACCCTGTTTCCACCAATCTTTCCACCTCCACGCACAAGAAGCACAAGAATGGGATGGGTGGAGGGGGTTGGTATATCTCCTTTTCTTTTCTTATTTCTTTTTTTCTCGTGCACTTCTTTGGTAGCCTAGGGGTCTTTTACTCGCTTTCTCTTATTTCTCTTTCTTCATTCCCTTCTTTTTTCTCTCTTTTTTTCTTTTTTTTTCCTTTTTTTTTTTTTTTTCTGAATCTGGAGGTGTGCGTTTTCACACTTCTGTACCTCTTGCCTGATGAGAGAGGGGAGAATAGGGCATGAATATAGTGTAACTGGTCCTTGATTATGCTGCTGGCCTTGCCGAGGCAGCACGAAGTGTAGATGATGTCGATGGAAGGGATGTTTGTTTGTTAATGACCATCCTGAATGCAGAGCAAGCTATTGAAGTCCAGGGGCTGTGTGGACAGGCAAAATCGGTAGATGTTTCCATTAGCAATGATCAGCCAGCAGCTGTGGGGGAAATGGATGGGCAATGTTTTGGGTCACCACACTCTTTCCTGAAGAAGAAATAGATGAACAGACATTCAGATGAAGAAAGACACGGCTTGTACTCGCTAGAATTTAGAAGATTGAGTGTGGATCTTATAGAAACTTACAAAATTCTTAAGCGGTTGGACAGGCTAGATGCAGGAAGATTGTTCCCGATGTTGGGGAAGTCCAGAACAAGGGGTCACAGTTTAAGGATAAGGGGGAGGTCTTTGAGGACCGAGATGAGAAAATTGTTTTTCACACAGAAAGTGGTGAATCTGTGGATATTTCTGCCACAGAAAGTAGTTGAGGCCAGTTCATTGGCTATATTTAAGAGGGAGTTGGATGTGGCCCTTGTGGCTAAAGGGATCAGGGGGTACGGAGAGAAGGCAGGTACAGGATACTGAGTTGGATGATCAGCCATGATCATATTGAATGGCGGTGCAGGCTCGAAGGGCCGAATGGCCTACTCCTGCACCTATTTTCTATGTTTCTATGAAGGAATGAAAAAAAATCGAGGTTGCTTGTCATTTGTAAAATCTTCAGTTATCTCTGCTTATGTTCCTTCATGTTTAGTTTAGTTTAGTTTAGAGATACAGCGCGGAAACAGGCCCTCCGGCCCACCGAGTCTGCACCGACCAATGATCCCCGCACACTAACATAAGCCTACACACGCCAGGAACAATTTACAATTATATCGAGTCAACTAACCTACAAACCTGCACTTCCCCAACATCGGGAACAATCTTCCTGCATCTAGCCTGTCCAACCCCTCGAGAATTTCTCTTTCTTCATTCCCTTCTTTTTTCTCTCTTTTTTTCTTTTTTTTTCCTTTTTTTTCTTTTTTCTTTGATTTAGGTTCTAACTTTAAAAATGAAGCTGTATAATAATTGTACAACTGTTATGTCGATCGCCATATCCTTGTACAATCGCTTCTAATAAAATAAATTTTAAAAAAAACACAAGAAGCCACAAGACAGGCACTATTGTACGCAGATGCCGAGAATTGTGTCTGGCTGAACAACTTAATCCTGTGTGTGGAATGGAAAATAAGACGAAGAAGTGGAAAGACACTACATGATTGCAATCGAATCATCCGCAGTGTACAGATACAGCACGTGATGAATGGAATAACGTGAATAAGGTTTAGCGCAAGATAACATCCAATAAAGTCCGGTCAAAGATAGTCCGAGGGTCTCCAACGAGGTAGAAGGTTGTTCAGGACTGCTCTCTGGTTGAGGTAGGATGGTTCAGTTGCCTGATAACAGCTGGGGAGAAACTGTCCCTGAATCAGGAGGTGTGAGTTTTCACACTTCTGTACCTTTTGCCCGTTGTGAGAGGGGAGAAGAGGGAGTGGCTGGGGCGAGACTGGTCCTTGATGATGCTGCTGGCCTTGCGCTGGCAGCGTGAGATGTAAATGGAGTCAATGGAAGGGAGGTTGGTTTGTGTGATGGACTATCTTTGATCAAACTTTACTGGCTTTATCTTGCACTAAACATTATTCCCTTTATCACGTACAGTATCTGTACACCGTGGATGGCTGGGTTGTAATCGTGTATTTCCGCTGACTGGTTAGCATGCCAGGAAAGGTTTTCACTGTACCTCGGTGCACGTGACAATAAACTAGATTGATCTAAAACTAAATATCCTGGGGGCGGAGTAGGAATCATGAGAGGTGGTCTTGGAGGGGAGGATGCTCCTCAAACTGCGGAGCATCCTGGACAATACAGCTCACCCCCTCCATGTCACACTGGTCAACCTGAGGAGCACCTTCATAAACAGACTGGTTCCACCAAGATGCAGCACAGAACGCCACAGGAGATCCTTCTTCCCTGTGGCTCTCAAACCGTACAACTGCTCCCTCAACATCCCCAATCCATTCCACACGTCATTTCAATTTCATTATTCATGTAAATTGTGTTTGTACGACTGTTGACAGATCAATTTCCCTCCAGGAATAAATCCCACTTGCCGATTTTTTTAGGCAATTGCCGGGTACTGTCATAATCGTAGCAGGCCGGCGAAAAAAAAAAACTGGCGATAAACCACGTCATCCTGGCGCCAACCTACAACAGAGCCTACGTCAAGCTACGCTTATTGGCGTCAAACCCACTGTGGCCAAAAATGTTTCAACATGTTGAAAACTTTGCGGCGAACAGAAAGACGCTATGACTTTTTTGCGTGACTCAAGGGACTACTCACGGCCATACAGGCGACACCCGGTGACCACCGGTGAAGATGTGGTGACAAACTAGTCGCCGCTAGTTGCCTAAAAATTTGCCTACGTGGGACAGGCCCATAAAGTTCTATCGTATCGTATCGTATATTAATATTTTTTATTTGCATTCTCTCTATGGCTGTGGAACTGTGTTCTGCACTCTGTTTATTTTGTATTTTGCACCCGCTGATGTACTCACTCACTCACTGCATCTCACTGCACCCGGCAATAATAATCCAATTAGGCAATGCAACAATGCAATGAAGAAATGCAAATTATTCCTTTGTTTATATTCTCCCCACCTTCTCATGAACCACACACCACCACGCTAAGGGCAAATTTCTCAATGGCAAGTTAATGTCCCAACCCGCATGTCATTGCAAGGGGGGAGGGGAAAACGGAGCACACAGGTGGCGCAGCGATACCTTACAGCACCAGAAACACGGGTTCGATCCCGACCACGGGTGTGCTGTCTATACGGAGGTTATATGTTCTCTTTGTAACCCGCGTGGGTTTTCCCCAGGTGCTCCGGTTTCCTCCCGCATTGCAAATACGTTCAAGTTTGTGTGTTAATCGGCTTCAGTAACATTGTAAATTGCCCCTAGCGTGTGGGGTAGTGTCAGTGTGGGGTAGTGTCAGTGTGGGGTAGTGTTTGTGTGGGGTAGTGTCAGTGTGGGGTAGTGTTTGTGTGGGGTAGTGTTTGTGTGGGGTAGTGTTCGTGTGGGGTGTGAGTGTGGGGTAGTGTTCGTGTGGGGTAGTGTTTGTGTGGGGTAGTGTTCGTGTGGGGTAGTGTCAGTGTGGGGTAGTGTTCGTGTGGGGGGTAGTGTTCGTGTGGGGTAGTGTTCGTGTGGGGTAGTGTTTGTGTGGGGTAGTGTTCGTGTGGGGTAGTGTTTGTGTGGGGTAATGTTTGTGTGGGGTAGTGTTCGTGTGGGGTAGTGTCAGTGTGGGGTAGTGTTCGTGTGGGGTAATGTCAGTGTGGGGTAGTGTTCATGTGCAGGGTGATGATCAGTGGTCGGTGGGGCGAAGGGGACTGTTTCCACACTGTTTCTCCAAAGTCTAAAGTCGACTGAAGGAAGCACACAAAGTCACAGGGAAGACCTGCAAACTCCATGTAGACAGCACCAGAGGTCAGGATTGAACCAGGTTCCCTGATGGTGTGAGGCTGCTCCACTGAACTGCCACTCTATCAGCTGCGCCACCAAGGGGAGACTTCAAATGCGACTTGATCCCACACCACCTTGTCCCTGAGTTTAGTCTAGTTTGGTTTAGTTTAGTAGGGAGATACAGTGCGGAAACAGGCCCTTCATCCCACCGAGTCTATGCCAACCAGCGATCCCCGAACATTAACACTATCCTACACACAATAGGGACAATTTACATTGATACCAAGACGATAAACTTACAAACCTCAATGGATATTTTTACAGCAGATATGGATAGATTCTTGATTAGGGCGGGTGTCAGGGGTTATGTGGAGAAGGCAGGAGTATGGAGTTAGAAGGGAGAGATAGATCAGCCATGATTGAATGGCGGAGTAGACTAGATGGGCCGAATGGCCTTATTCAGCACCTACAACTTATGATCCTATGACAAACCTTCGGAATGTGGGAGGAAACCGTAAGATCTCGGAGAAAACCCACGCAGGTCACGGGGAGAACGTGGAAACTCAGTACTGACATGCACCCGTGGTCGGGATCGAACCCGGGGCTCTGGCGCTGTGAGCGCTGCAAGGCGGCAACTCTACCGCTGCGCCACCTGAGGCGAGAGGTGTTACGAGCCGCTTACCTGGAATCTCTCCTGGATGGAGAAGGGAGACAAATGTTGCTGCCAGTGATGAAGTCAGATTGATTCAGTGCGAACCAGCGCCCCTGTTTATCACCGCTCCTGTCACACTACTCTCTTCCTCACTACTTTTCTCTTCACGATTGGCTGGAAAGCACATTTGGCAATTTATTGCCTGGGTGCCTTCGATATTCCCCTTAATGTCCCTGTAGGTACCTTCTCACTGATGTGTAGAAGAATAATAGTGGGTGTGTGAAAGAAAAAATTTGGAATGTGTTGTCTCTCTTTAATTAACTGGGTTTAGATTGTAATTATCGGAGTTGAACTGTAAATCACCAAAGTGAAATGAAAAATGCAGATGCCTCTCAATCTATATCTCCAGATGAGATTTGTATATATAATCTGTTGAAGTAGACAGAACTGTATCACTCTGCACGGTTCAGTGATTGGAAATAAGGATCATATTTACTTAGATCCTGTTCATCAGCCACCTCACTGCCGCCATTCCCCCCTGTGACAGGCAGGTTGGTAGCTGCGGGTTCAAGTATTAGCTCTGGTGCCTCAAAGTTATCTCCTTCCTGCGATTAAGTTGAACCTCAGATAAATGCGGCAAGCACGGCGGTAGGGTGGCGCAGCGGCAGAGTTGCTGCCTTACAGCGCCGCGGACCAGCGTTCCATCCTAACTACGGGTGTTGTCTGTGTAGAGTTTGTACGTTCTCCCTGTAACATAGAAACATAGAAATTAGGTGCAGGAGTAGGCCATTCGGCCCTTCGAGCCTGCACCGCCATTCAATATGATCATGGCTGATCATCCAACTCAGTATCCCGTACCTGCCTTCTCTCCATACCCCCTGATCCCCTTAGCCACAAGGGCCACATCTAACTCCCTCTTAAATATAGCCAATGAACTGGCCTCAACTACCCTCTGTGGCAGAGAGTTCCAGAGATTCACCACTCTCTGTGTGAAAAAAGTTCTTCTCATCTCGGTTTTAAAGGATTTCCCCTTTATCCTTAAGCTGTGACCCCTTGTCCTGGACTTCCCTAACATCGGGAACAATCTTCCTGCATCTAGCCTGTCCAACCCCTTAAGAATTTGGTAAGTTTCTATAAGATCCCCTCTCAATCTCCTAAATTCTAGAGAGTATAAACCAAGTCTATCCAGTCTTTCTTCATAAGACAGTCCTGACATCCCAGGAATCAGTCTGGTGAACCGTCTCTGCACTCCCTCTATGGCAATAATGTCCTTCCTCAGATTTGGAGACCAAAACTGTACGCAATACTCCAGGTGTGGTCTCACCAAGACCCTGTACAACTGCAGTAGAACCTCTCTGCTCCTATACTCAAATCCTTTTGCAATGAAAGCTAACATACCATTCGCTTTCTTTACTAACCCGCGTGGGTTTTCTCCAGGTGCTCCGATTTCCTCCCACACTCCAAAGACATGCATGTTTGTAGGGTAAAGGGGCTGTCCCACTGCGGCGACCTAATCTGCGAGTTCAGAAGTGTTTGCCCTCGACTCATACTCGCCGCATGGTCGACACGAGGTCCTAGGAGGTCTTCGAAACTCTCCTTCATGCTCGAGAGTAGTCCCTGCGTACTCGATGCCTCAGCTAGGTCACCGCGTATTTTTCAACATGCTGAAAAATGCCCGCAAGTAAAAAAAGGGCGCCATGGAAAAAAACAATATTTTTTTTACTCGTGGGTTTAGTCGAAGTAGGTCGTAGTAGGTCGGCATGTTATTCGTAGGTAATCGAGGGTAGTCGAAGGTAGTCGTAGATAGTCTTCAACATAGTCGAAGGGAGGTCGTGGGAGGTTGAGGGAGGTGGAAGGAGGTCGTCTTCACTTTCCACTATTCGGTGTCCAATTTTCCCGAAGCTAGTCAAAGCTAGTCGAAGGAGGTCTTCAACATGACACTTTTTCAAACTCTCCTAAACTCTTCTAAACTCGCCAATTAGGTTGCCGCAGTGGGACAGGTCCTTTATTGCCTCCTTTAAATTGTCCTCGGTGTGTAGGATAGAACTAGTGTACGGGTAATTTTTTTGTTAGCGTGCACTCGATGGGCCGAAGTGCCTAATTCCACACTATATCTCTAAACTAAGCAATACCTCTGGAGAGTTGTAGGTTTAGTTGGATACCTTATCTTAGGCCCCCCTCGGTCATGGCTGACCATGGGTATCTCCAGGGTGCTATTCCCTATATGGTGGACGCCTGTGTGTGACTTTGTTTAACGTGGAGAGACTGGTGCACAGACAGACATCCCACGGTCCTTGACAGATCTGGGTCAGGATCCAGTGGCATGGAGTCCAAGACGACCGGAGACCCTTTTCTGCTGCAGCCTTCATCCGCCTTCCCAGCCGTTGTGACGCTCCACTAAGGTCAGCCATCGTCCTTCATCCGCCTGTTCCACCGTTGAGGTCTTGGTTGGATTGCTCTTTGTCAGACACCTCCCCCTCGACCTTACCGCCATGGGTGGCCCTACCAGGAGCACAGCTGCAGAAGGCATCGCTTTCAGGATCTCAGGTCCACACAAGCTTCTCCACCACGACAAGGTGACAATCCACGGAGAAGAAGATACATTATAGACTGAATATAAAATCATAATGGGCAGAGGTAAGGTGAATAGCACAATTATACAGTCATTGTTATACAGCATAAATACAGGCTCTTCACCCCAACATGCTCATGCTGACCAAGCTGCTCCATCTACACTAGTCCCACCTGCCCGGGTTTGGGCCTTATCCCTCAGGGTGGTGCATTTGTCGGGGAGACTGAGGTACAGTTTCAGAGATTGCCTGTTTAACACGGCACAGTGGCGCAGCGGGAAAGCTACTGCCTTGCAGCGCCGGAGGCCCTAGTTCGATCCTGACTACGGGTGCTGTCTGTACGGAGTTTGTACGTTCTCCCCGTGACCTGCGTTGGTTTTCTCCAAGATCTTCGGTTTGGTTTCCTCCCACACTTCAGGTTTGTAAGTTATATGGCTTGGTGTAAATGTAAATTGCTCCTAGTGTTAGTGTGCGGGGATCGCTGGTCTGTATGGACTCTGTTTCCGTGCTGAGCTAAACTATAAACTAAAAGAGGAGGGATTTCGTCTCTCTGACGTTGTGGATCTTTGGAATTCTCTAACCCAAGGAGCTTGTGTCATTGAGTGGTCTTTGGACTAAAATTCATGGTTGTTTAACGAGAAGTCAAGGAAACAGGTAGTGAAGTAAAGGTGAAGTGCTGGAGAAGAGAGAAGGCTGATTAGGACCAGCCACAATGACCTCAGGCAGGGCAGTGCCTGGTAGGTCCATTATAAGCTAGGGAAGTGTGATTGCAGGAGAAACAATGTGGAGAACTGTGTCACTGGTAAAACAACTCAGGAGGAGGAAGGGGGCGAGAAGAGAGAGGGGAAGCGAGGGAGAATATGATATGAAGTTAAGAGGGAAAATATGAGAATATGAGATTAAGTTACTGAAAATTAAAGAATTTTATTTCAAGAATGTTCATAGCACTGGGTTGTAAGCTGTCTAAGTGAAATACGAGATGCTATTTCTTCCATCTCAGGGGTTATGGGGAGAAGTCAGGAGAATGGGGTTGAGAAGAAAAGACAGATCAGTCATGATTGAGACAGGGGGAGACCGGAGGGGGCGCTGCACTGCAGCAGCATCTACTTTCAGCCAGTCTGTTATTCAATCTTTTTTTTAATTTTTAGTTAGTCTAAAGTTTTGTGTTGGGGGGCAGGGTAAGGGGGAAATCGTTTCCCAGTCTCGTCCTGACGGGGACGCGACTATTTCTCTGAGTCACGTCCTCGCCCCCCACCTCGCGGCCTACCAGCTGGATCGGAGCGGCCTTTCCTGCCGGGGACTGGCAACCGGACCAGGGCTGCTACAGCGGCGGCGCAGTGCTGGAGTCACTGCGGAGCGGGCGATGCCTACCCGGGTCGCCGTTTGGAGCTCCGGAGCGTTGGGCCGCTGCTCCAACATCGTGAGCTCTGGTGCGGAGAGCTTCCAACGCGGGCGGCGCAGAACAACATCGTGGAGTCCTGGGGCGCCTTGCAGAGGGCCGCCAGCAGCAGTCTCCACCCGGCGCGGCCTGCGGACTTTGGGAGCTGCCGACTCCGGTGGGAGGGGGCCGACTCCGGTGTCCACGCTGCTGAGGACGTCCCGCAGCCCCGACGTCGGACTTGTATCACCCCGGAGAGCGGTCCTGGACATCGGGCCGCCCGTAGCTGCAACTGCGGAGGGCTTGGGGAGGCCCTGACCACGAGGAACAGTGGAGGAAGAGACTGACTTTGGTGACTTCCCACACAGTGGGAAACTTTGATTCTGCTGTGTGTGGATGTTTTACGTTAAATCCTATAGTGTGTGTTCTTTATACCCTTTCTTGCTTAATCCCTCCCTTCACCACGTCCAGTTTAAATTCCAGTTGGAATATTTTGGAGGACCCAAGAACCAAGAAGAACCAAGAATGGCAGATTATACCTGACGGGCCAAATGGCCTAATTCTGCTTCCACTCCAGCCTATATAGTTCTAACTATACTCGTCCCACCTGCCCACGTTTGGCCTATATCGCTCCAAACCTGTCCTGTCCATGTACCTGTCTATTGATATTAATATAATTTGAATTGTCCAAAATGCTGCAAAGTAGTGTAACATGAAGTATTAAGACCTCAAGATCCATCAGACAAATTACTGATTAAAGTCAAATGGTAAAGTGGACCTTGAGCTCGTGTTGAGATTGGTGAGAAGGGAATTCACCATCAAGGTCAAGAAATAGATCAACGTAAATCGGCTTTAGGGATATATATGAGAAACACAGGTGGCAGCCCTCTTTCTAGATTCTACTTCATTGTTATACTGCTCCTTGAGTTCCTCCATGATTTTGTGTCTATCTTCGATTTAAACCAGCATCTGCAGTTCCTTCCTACAAATTTTGTCTGCCAATCTACTCAAGGTATGTCTACTTTGAAGAAGTTCTCCTCCTCTCTCCGACAAGAGTTCAGACCTCGAGAAACGTTACCCATTCCTTCTCTCCAGAGATGCTGTCTGTCCCGCTGAGTTACTCCAGCATTTTGTGTCTTTCTTCGATTTAAACCAGCATCTGCAGTTCCTTCATACACTCCTTGAGTTCAGTTTAGTTTTGTTTCAGTTTGGATTAGTTTATTGTCACGTGTACCAGGCTACATTAAAAAGCTTTTTGTTGCGTGCTATCAAGTCAGAAGAAAGACAATACATGATTACAATCGAGCCATTTACAGTGTATAGGTAAGGGAATTACCTATACACTGTAAATATACCAGGGTCACCAAGGAGGTAGATGATAATTCAGCACTGCTCTCTGGTTGTGCTAGGATGAGTCAGTTGCTTGATAACAGCTGGGAAGCTAAAATCTGACACCATAGCCAGGCCTTTTGGTCAACTAATATCTCCGGATGTGTGTCGGTGTCAAATCTCTATTTTCACGAAGCTCCTATGAGGCATCTTGGCCCAGTTGGAGGAAGAACGGTAGATGGCCATTCACTCGGCCAAGTTTGAGTTGCC
Organism: Leucoraja erinaceus; assembly: GCF_028641065.1. Taxonomy (NCBI): domain Eukaryota; kingdom Metazoa; phylum Chordata; class Chondrichthyes; order Rajiformes; family Rajidae; genus Leucoraja; species Leucoraja erinaceus. The sequence goes on along the minus strand of NC_073383.1, from coordinate 74,320,388 downwards.
ACACTTTGGGAGGCATAAAACAAGGGGAAAGTATAGAGATTAGGGTTAGGGTTAGGGTTAGCTTGTCGGTCCGCATGGGCAAGAAACATAGACAATAGGTGCAGGAGTAGGCCATACGGCCCTTCGAGCCTGCACCGCCATTCAATATGATCATGGCTGATCATCCAACTCAGTATCCCGTACCTGCCTTCTCTCCATACCCCCTGATCCCTTTAGCCACAAGGGCCACATCTAACTCCCTCTTAACTCCAGAGATGCTGCCAGGCCCGCTGAGCTACTCCAGCTTCTTGTGTCTACATTGAGATGTGTTTGTTGATCAGTATCTTTCGGAGGTGCTCGAGGCCATTCGGAAGAGGGAAAAATGCAAAAGTGCCTGCTGCCGTAAACAACACTACAGAGGAAAATCCTGTATGCAAGGAACGGATGAATCTTTGTTCGTTGGGAGCCAACAGGAGAGACTGCTCCTGGATTGTTCCCAGTGGCCACTGGATTTGACGCTCTTAAATAAAGTTGATCGCCTTTTTCTCCGATCTTTGTGGTTGTTTTTTAAGGTTTTCTTTAACACCAGGCAGTCGGAGTGAAAGATGGGAGGGAGGGAGGGAGAGGCAGATTTTTCACTATCTCAGGATACCTGTGACATTTATTGCCTGACTGGTCCATGAGTTATTGACTGTTTACAATCAAAGACTGAGTGAGGATGACGGAATTTCCTTACCGAAAGATATTCATGACCCAATCTATTTATTTTTTCCAAGACCTGTGGATTTAATGGTCACCATTACTATGTTTCTTCTACACAAATAAGTTCCAAATGTATTTGCAAAGAGGCGGCACGGTGGTGCAGTGGTGGAGTTGCTGCCTTTCAGCGCCAGAGACCCGGGTTCGATCCTGACTATGGGTGCTGTCCGTATGGAGTTTGTACGTTCTCCCTGTGTACATTCTCCGGGTGCTCCGGATTCCTCCCACACTCCAAAGTCGTTGCAGGTGTGCAGGTTGATTAGCTTCTTAAATTACCTCGAGTGTGGACGAAGAGAATCTGGGATAACGTAGGACTAGTGGTGCTGGTGATCGCTGGTCGGCGTGGACTCGGTGGGCCGAAGGGCCTGTTTCCATGCTATAAATTAAACTAAACTAAACTGAACTAAACTAAAGATAGGCACAAAAGGCTGGAGTAACACAGCGGGACTGACAGCATCTCTGGAGAGAAGGTATGGGTGACGTTTCGGGTCGAGACACATCTTCAGACTGGTTAGGGAGAAGGGAAACAAGAGATATAGATGGTGATGTGGAGAGATAAAGAACAATGAATGAAAGATATGCATAAAAGTAATGATGATAAAGGAAACAGGCCACTGGAAGCTGTAGGAAAAAATCAGAAGCTAGTGCGACTTGGGTGGGGGAGGGGTAGAGAGAGAGGGAGGGGGAATGAAACCAAACTCAACTAAACTAAACTAAACTAAAGTAATTCTAAACTGAACTAAACTAATTATATCCACTCACTTCCACAGTTATAACTAAGAGGCCTCTAGAAGGGTCCTGACCTGTCTTTCCATGTCGTCCAGAGATGCTGCCTGACTCGCTGAGTTACTCCAGTACTTTGTGCTCTATGCAAGATTCCAGCATCTGCAGTCCCTTGTGTCTCCAAACCAGATGGAGGGCTGGAAATCACCTGAATCGCATCAAACGAACCACAGCTTGTACCTTGAAACTGTCTTCCACACCATCAGCTTCACCTCTACAAAAAGGATGCCTCGTAGATCTCCCCTTGTTTATACCCACACTGATTGTGCTAACACTATCCGACACAGTAATCGTCTATTGTCTTTCTGCTGACTGGTTATCACGCAACAGAATGCTTTTTACTGTACCTGGGTGCAGGCAACAATATAATCTGTTCAAGAAGGAACTGCAGATGCTGGAAGATCGAAGGTACACAAAAATGCTGGAGAAACTCAGCGGGTGCAGCAGCATCTATGGAGCGAAGGAAATAGGCGACGTTTCGGGCCGAAACCCTTCTTCAGACTGATGGGGGGTGGGGGGGAGAAGGAAAGGAAAAAGGGAAGAGGAGGAGGAGGAGCCGAGGGGGGGGGGTGGGAGGAGACAGCTCGAGGGTTAAGGAAGGGGAGGAGACAGCAAGGGCTAGCAAAATTGGGAGAATTCAATGTTCATGCCACCGGACGCAAGCAACCCAGGCGGTATATGAGGTGCTGTTCCTCCAGTTTCCGGTGTCGCTCACTCTGGCAATGGAGGAGACGCAGGACAGAGAGGTCGGATTGGGAATGGGAGGGGGAGTTGAAGTGCTGAGCCACCTGGAGTTCAGGTAGGTTATTGAACTACGTTGAACTACGAAGGTTATACGTAACTAATCTGAACTGAACTGAGAACTAACTCCGGGCCCAGACTGCCATCTTCAGGTAGAGGGCTGTAATGTCAGGCTGATGGCATTTTATTGCATCAGCAGTCCAGAAGATATGTGTAGATGCTGGTTTAAACCAAAGATAGACACAAAAATCTGGAGTAACTCAGCGGGTCAGACAGGATCGCTGGAGAAAAGGAATAGGTGACGTTTCGGCTCTTCAGACTTCAGACTGAGAGTCAATTGAAAGGGAAACGAGAAATATAGACGGTGGTATAGAGAGATATAGAACAAATGAATTAAAGATAAGCCAGCTGTTACTCTGGCTTTATGTGTTTATCTGCGGTTTCAACCAGCATCTGCACTTCCTTCCTTCACCTGGGTTTAGTTTAGTTTAAGGTACACAAAAATGCTGGAGAAACCCAGCGGGTGCAGCAGCATCCATGGAGCGAAGGAAATAGGCAACGTTTCGGGCCGAAACCCTTCTTCAGACTGATAGGGGGTGGGGGGGGGAGAAAAAAGGCATAGGGGCCTGAGAGCTGAGGGACAGCTGGGAAGGGGAGGAGACAGCCAGGGTTAACAGAATTGTGAGAATTCAATGTTCATGCCACCAGGATGCAGACTCCCCAAGCGGAATATGAGGTGCTGTTCCTCCAATTTCCGGTGTTGCTCATTCTAGTCATGGAGGAGGCCCAGGACAGAGAGGTCGGATTCGGAATGGGAGGGGGAGTTGAAGTGTTGAGCCACCGGGAGGTTTAGTTTAGTTTAGTTTAGAGGTACAGTTCGGATCCTCCGCACACTAACACTATCCTACGCGCATGAGGGATAATTTACAGCCAATTAACTTACAAACCCGTGCATCTTTGGCGTTTGGGATGAAACTGAAGATCTCGTAGAAAACCCACGCAGGTCACGGGGAGAACATGCAAACTCCGTACAGACAGCACCCGTAGTCAGGATCAATCACGGGTCTCTGGCGCCCGTAAGGCAGCAACTCTACCAATTGCGCCACTGCGCTAACCCAATGCTGGTTTACTAAAGAAGACGCAGAGTGCCAGAGTAACTCAGTGGGTCAAGGATAAATATCACCTATCCATGTTCACCAGAGATGCTGCCTGACCCATTGAGTTACTCCAGCACTTTGTGTCCTCGAAAAATAAAAGTGAAGGTTCAATGGTATTTTAATGCCACGTGCCTCGGTACAGTATTTGGACGGGCTGACTTTGTTTTCCGTGGAGTAGAGGAGGGGAAGGGCAGACCTGATGGACGTTGGTGGGCTTGGGAGAATTTGATGAGAAGGATGTGGGCTTTGGAAATGACTTGTAATCAGTGCAAATCAATGAACACTGGGATGTTCCCCAGGTGGCGCCGAGATGGCAGCCTCGCCAGCAGCCTGTGTGTTATTTCGACTTTTTTTGTTATTTTTAGTGTGTCTAAAATGTATGTTTTAATGTTTCTCGGTGTGTTTTCATGTGGGGGGTGGGGGGAATAGGGAGAAATCGTTTTCAGTCACTTACCTCGACGGAGATGTGATCTTTTTCCACCCCCGCATCCCCCCCCCCCCCTTGTGGCCTAACAACTTGGATTGTTGCGGCCTTTCTTGGAGACCGGCCCGGAGCTTCAAGCCGCGAGCGCGGCGCGGACTTACCACAGCGGAGCGGGCGATCCTTTGTCGAGGATCGCTGTTGAAGTGCTCCGCTGTGGACTTTAACACCGCAAAGCCCGCGTTCTCTGGTAAGGAAAGGCCGACTCGGGAGCTCCATGCTCTGAACAACCGGCTCCTCTCCCTGCGCTGTAGAACGGAGCAGTTCAGGAGATACTTCACCCCTGCAGCCATTAGCTTTTATAATACTGACCGTTCAGCTGTATGGGGTGCTTTGCACTTTTAATTGTTATTTATTGGGTTCTATTTAAGTATTTATTGCTTTTATGTATTGTCCGTATTTTATGTATTGTCTGCTTTACCTTCTGACTGTGTTGGCTATTGGACATCAGAATTTCCCTGTCTGTCTGTCTGTCTGTCTGTCTGTCTGTCTGTCTGTCTGTCTGTCTGTCTGTCTCTCTCTCTCTCTCTCTATCTATCTCTCTCTCTCTCTCTATCTATCTATCTATCTATCTATCTATCTATCTATCTATCTATCTATCTATCTATCTATCTATCTATCTGTCTATCTGTCTGTCTATCTGTCTGTCTATCTGTCTGTCTGTCTATCTGTCTGTCTATCTGTCTGTCTATCTGTCTGTCTATCTGTCTGTCTATCTGTCTATCTGTCTATCTGTCTATCTGTCTATCTATCTATCTTATCTATCTTATCTATCTATCTCTGAGATGAGGAAAAACGATTTTTTACCCAGAGAGTTGTGAATCTGTGGAATTCTCTGCCACAGAAGGCAGAGGATGTTTTCAAGAGAGAGTTAGATATAACTCTTACGGCTAATGGAATCAGGGGATATA